>NW_021604576.1:13937240-13964318 GCF_004785775.1 Grammomys surdaster
TATATATATATATATATATATATATATATATATATATATATATATATTTAATCATCCTCTATACAATGCATATAGTCTATAAAAGTGGATAATATATATTCTATATATGGATTGAATGACTACATTTATTCACTATTTGCATTGTCATAAGGCATTATTCTTAGCAGCTATCTTCTTCAACAGAGTATCTTTGGTTACTCATTTGTAATAACCTGTGGGGCAATGGGGCTATGAGAAAAAGCCAGAAAGCTTGGTAGAAAGATCTGAAGCCCGGAGAACCTTAGTCAGAAGAGGGCCAGTAGGATGGGAGGCCGCTTCGAACTTTCCCAAAGCCATATGGCTCTCTTAGCTTCCGCTCCCCACAGCCCCTCCCACAGAGAGGTCCATGGCCTTTATCACATAGGAATAATACCTCCATGCAAATAAGGCAGTCCCAAGCTCTCAAACCAAGCCGATAGAAGTTACCTGTTCTCCCCCCAAAACTGTATATATCCCCAGAGCTCAAAAGTAAAGGTTGTTGTGTGGTGTGAGACCTTCCCGCTGTCAGAGTGCTTTTTCGCAATTCCTCGACAGTTGCCAGCTATCCTGCGTGTTTCAAAGGACGACAACACTTCTCTCCCTGCACGATATCTGATGCGACCAGTGTGGAGCTTGGAACACCCACGCGACTGCAAGAACCGAGCCACCGAACTCGAGGCATTACCAGAGCAGCTGCTGGCCTCTCTGCACCAAAGCTGCCAGCTGCGCTTGGGCACCCCGTCTCTATTCTGCTCTACCTCTCTGATCATGAGCTCGAAAACCACTAGAAGGTAAGCCCCTAAGACAAATAATCTATTACTTCCTCCTATATTTTCGGTCAGAGCCTTCGCATGGTTTTAAATAAGCTGAAGGAACAACTGACGCCTTCTGGCCAGGGCTACCCCCCTGGTGTTGGCTGAAGGTTCCTCTGACCTCTGCTTAAAATCCCGACAGCCCGTAACGGGTGTTGTTGAAGACCTTCTGTTTAGAATCTCTTTAAAGCAAAAAAGAAATCTGGTAACGCACCGACCAGTTAAAAGTCATCAGGACGATCGCCAGGATATCTCAAAATCTGCGGGCAGGCTTAACATTTTGGGCCTTTGGGAATCCCCTGAGGCCATCAAGCCAAAGGAGCGTTCCCACTTGATAAAGCGCTTCTCCTCTTTTCTGTCATGGGCAATTCAACATCACATAAAAACCCACCCCAGGTCAGACAAATATGTGTCCTACTAGAATTCCAAGGGGTGAAAATAACTAAAAAACAAGCCTTTCTGTTTTGGGAGGAAGTCCTTCAGATAGCCCCATGCATGGCTGAGGACAATATCTGCAGCGCATATTCATGGAGCAGAGTAGCTTCCCTTATTAAAAACAGAAACACCCAAGAAGGAAAAAGGCTTCCTCATGTTTTTTTGCCAGTCTTAGCTGCAATTTGGCAATATATAGGGCCCTCTAAAATAGGACAGACTGAGAACAATACAGCTTTTGACACTCCTCAGTCAAAAGAAACCAAAGATCAGGGTCCCCCAAACCACCCTAGTTCAAACCTCACAGCCCTCACCCAATTAATAAGAGAGATAAAATCCATCTACCCACCCCTCATCCTATTTCCCCCTCCCCCATCCAAAGGCAAGGCTCTATTAAAATACCAAAGGAGCTCTCGCCTGCCTCCTCCCCTTACTTCCCAACCAAAGAGAGATAAATCCCCCCCTTCTCCAAGCCGCAAGAGTGAGAGAACTTCAGAACCTGCAGATAAAACCCTGCAAAATTCCATAGTCCCTTATACTCCACCATCCATCACTCACCAGCTTTGCAATTTCAGGGACTCTCATACAAAAACTAACCCTGCCTCCCATGCTATTCAGGAGTCTGATACAGAACCGTAACTCAAACTACTCAAGCATTCCCAGTTAATATCAACCCTACCTGGGCTAAACCACTTAACTGGTACCCACTCCAAGCCTCAGACCTAAAAGAACTTAGGCAAGCAGTGAAGGAAGATGGCATTCATGCACCCTGGACAAAATCTCTCCTGCAGAGCCATATTGCCAACTTAAATATCCCCCAAGATTGGAGAGATATTTGCCGTTCTGCTCTTCCTGGCCCAATGTTCCTAGAATGGGAAGCCTATTTTCGTGATGAATGCCTTCAACAAGCCAGGCAAAACCAGGAGAGGGATGATGACATCCCATGGAGTTTTAAAGAGCTCTTTAGCCAGGAAGATTTCTCTACTGGAGCACAACAGGCAACTCAGCCAGTGGGGTACTACGAGCAGGTCCACCTCTGTGCCATTCAGGCCTGGAACAGGCTAACTCCACCCTCAGGGTCACAAGACCCCGCCTACTCTCTGCTCTCCCTCCATCAGAAGCCTGGAGAGTCCCTATCCGATTTTATTCTCAGAACTAAAATGAGCTTAGAAAGAAAAATCTCCAACTCCACAGCTAGGGACCTTCTCCTTAAAAACATTGTTTGGAAAGGCATGACTTCAGAGTCTAGGCTAGCTTGCCGGGATCTCCGAGAAGAGCATCCTGACAGGTGTATTTTGGCGACTCAAGAAATAGGAACCTCGACACACCAGGTTGCATCCATAGCTCAGGCATTTGTAGCAGCAGTAAAGACAGAAGGAGTCTGCTTCAAATGCAGAGAGGCAGGACATTGGAGGGACGAATGTCCACTAAACTTCCCTCCTATAACAGACTCCAATCCCTCTAAGGCCATCTGTCCCCGATGTAGAAAAGGTTTCCACTGGAGGAGAAACTGCACCGCCCGATATGATAAGGATGGCAAGCCACTAGAGCCTTTAAACTTCAAACGGGCAACCCTCAGCCCCGACAGTAAGAAGGACAACTACTCCTGTAGAAACCTTATGGGTGTCCAGTATCTCACAAGGCTCCCACCCAAAGTTAACCATTAAAATAAATAATAAACCATTCAAGTGTCTTATTGATACTGGGGCAGATTGGACAATCTTAAGGCAGCAAGAAGTCCCAAAAGACTGGCAATTGATCCCTGGGCCCCAGCTCCTAGGCATAGGGGGTACCTCTCATGCTTGTATCACTAAACAGACCTATAGGTGGAAAGACCCGGATAGGGCTACAGGCCTTATACACCCCCTGTTGGCTCAAGTGACCACCAATCTCTTGGGGAGAGATATCTTACAAGCCCTAGATGTGGTTCTTACCACCCAACCAAAAAGAGACCACATTAAGATAGAAGATATTACTTATGAAAAAAAGAGTACCCAAGGAGACCCAAATAATCCCCCTCCAAATCACCCCGAATTCTAGAGGCCACTGTCAGATTTGATACTCCCTGCTTTGATTGGCTCTCTGACGAAGCCGTCTGGGTCCCACAGTGGCCTCTATCAAGGGAGAAACTTAAAGCTCTCAAAGAACTTGTAGAGGAGCAGCTGTCTCTACAACACATCCGCCCCTCCCGCAGTCCATGGAACACCCCTGTGTTTGCTATAAAAAAAAGCTCAGGGGGGTGGAGACTATTACAAGATTTGAGGGCAATTAACAAAACCATGCGAATCTGGGGCTCCCCACAAAGGGAGCTACCACACATCTAAGCCATCCCTGCCAATGTTCCCCTGTTAGCAATAGACATACAAGATTGTTTCTTTTCCATCCGTCTCCACCCCCGGGACTGTGAACGCTTTGCATTTTCAGTGCCCCCCATTAATAACTCTGGCCCAGCCTCACGATATGAATGGACTGTTCTTCCCCAAGGAATGGCTAACAGTCCTATGATTTGCCAGGAGGCTGTAGCCACTGCATTAGAACCCTATTTGGACAAAGGACTCAATGTCTATCATTACATGGATGACATTCTTTTATGGAGGGATGAGTCTACCTCCCCCTCCCAACTTAAAGACCAGCTAATACCTTCCTTATCTGCCCTGGGATTTAAAATAGCCTCTCACAAAATCCAACTTATTCTTCTCATTGAATTTTTAGGAACAGAGATCTCCCTTACTTCAATACGCCCCCTCAAACCCACCCTTTCCTTCCCTCAAAAATTAACTCTTGCCTCCCTCCAGAGCTTTTTGGACAACCTTAACTGGCTTCGACCCTGGCTCCACCTCTCCACAAGCACCCTTCAACCCCTCTTTAACCTCCTGAAAGGAGATAGTAGTCCCTCAAGGATACTGTCCCCAGAAGCCATCCAAGCCCTAAAATCTGTCAATTCAGCCCTAAAAGATATGGCTCTTGCTAGATATGACCCAAGAATACCTGTACATCTCCTTATCTTTAACTCCTCCCCCAGCCTTGTGGGAGCCCTTTATCAGCCACAGGGGGTGCTGGAATGGCTCCATACCCTGATGGGTGGTGCACCCAGTCTTAAATGAAGTGGATGCACTCGCCAGTATGATTAAAACTGGCAGAGATAGAGCCTTACAGACCCTAGGAAAAGGACATGATGTTCTTGTCATCCCCTTCTCCCGCTCTGATGTTCACTGGGTAATTAAAAATCATTCCCACTTCGCTATCAGCTTAATAGTATTCCCAGGACAGATTGAAAATCATTATCCTGATGAAAAATGGGCCTCTGCCCTCCCTCTGTTTCAGTGGCTACCCCCTAACCTGTTCTCCAGAGAGCCCATAGCAGGAGCCCCCTCAATATTTACTAATGGGGGAAAGAGGGGAGCTGAAGCAGTAGTATACTACTTCCCAGAAGATGAGCCCCCTATCCTCTGATTCAAAGAGCTCCCACACCACTCCTCCCAATATAAAGAACTATATGCCATTTACCTAGCTCTCAAAGAAGTCAAAGGTCCCCTTAACCTCTTTTCAGACAGTGTATACGCTGTCAATTTGCTTCCCTGGTTGTCGAGATCATTTGTCAAACTAGATGACAACCCACTCTCCCCTCTACTCATACAAGTTTCGACCCCCCTACAGGAGAGAGCCTCCCTCATCTATATCCAGCACATACGATCTCACAGTCCCCTGCTGGGTCGTATATCTGAGGGAAATGCACTCACTGACCAAACTGCCTCAACAAAGACATTCATAGCCTCCACTGAGCAGGCAGACCAATTTGATTCACGCACACATACAAATCTAAAGGGGCTTCATGCTAGCTTCCCCCACATCCCCCTTGCTCAGCTCCAAAGAATAATAAAAACATGTGCCTCATGTGCTTCCCTTATTACCACCCCAGCTTTACAAACCATGAGCACTAATCCCCGAGGCCTCAAATCTAATGCCTTATGGCAAATTGATGTTACCCATGTTCCCCAATTCAGCAGACAAAAATATTGGGCTACAGCCCAGACAGGTGAAAACTCAAGAAGGTTAATTTATCATATGCTCTCTACCATTGCCATCATGGGCATTCCTCAAGAGATAAAGACCGACAATGGCCCTGCCTTCATTAGTGCTCAATTTAAAACCTTCTGCGCACGCTGGGAAATAGCCCATCATACAGGAATCCCCCACAACCCTCAGGGCCAAGGAATAATAGAAAGAACACACCAGACCCTGAAAGCCCAACTCCTGAGACGACAAACCACCACTTATCCCCCTAATGTACAATTAATGATGGCCCTGGCTACCCTAAACATATTTAACATCTACAAAACCTCCAGATACCCTCCTATTTCCCTCCATTGGCACATACCAAAGCAAGCTCCTCCTATCCTGGTACAATGGTGAGATCCTTTGGATGGAATTTGGAAGGGACCAGACCCCCTCCTTACAACTGGGAGGGGTTTTGCTTGTGTCTTTCCACAGGACCAACCCAAGCCTATCTGGGTCCCTGCCAGAAATGTCCGACACCACCCCACCAACCAAGAAGATGGCCCGCCTCTCACTGACGGACCAAAATCCAAGGAAGATGAGGAGAAGGCAGAAGAGACACCACGCCCAGAGGAGCAACAGGATCTCCTGGAAGGACATTCATGACCTAATGATAGCTGCCCAGGCCATGTGCCCTCCACAAGCCCCCCTCTCCTCCATTCTTTTGGCAGTTTTCGTCATCCTTCACGCTAACTCTGCTACTGCCCAGCTGCTCCCTAGCCTTCCCAACACCTACCATTGGAGATTCTGTGCTAGGAAAACCTACAAAAGACACAACAAGGTTATAGGAACCCAGGACTGCCCACTTGAAGAATGTTGAACCAGAATTGAGATCCCCCTACACCCTGAATCCATCTCCACTACCCCCAGCCCTTTTCTCTGCTTCCCTTACTGAAACACAGGTGAATGTCTCCAGGACATCTCCACATATGGAGGTTGCAGATATTGGAGCTGCAGGATGGAGTCCACCGGCAGTGGTGGCACCATGCTCACCAACCTTAAAACTCACTTTCAGCTTTCCATCAGTGATCCCTGGAACTGGAGTCATGGGTAAACATTACCCCAATGGCTATGCCAGATATCCAATGGCTGACCTACATGTCTCACATGAACTTGTCCCTGCCCCCAAATCTGCCTGTACCCATGCTAATATTATCCAACAGGAAAACCAGTCTCAGGAGGAACTATAAGGTACCCTCTCCTGGCTACAGTACAGCAGACCTCCTTCCCTTAACAACCCACCCCAATTCTTCCCAATGCTTTTTCTGTACCTCTCTCTCCCAGCCATTATTAACAGCCGTTCCCATTAACTGTTCCCTTTACGACCTCCATGGACCCCTGCCTGCGAGGAAAGCACAGGATACTCCTCTCTTTGACCTACCCTCACCTCTTTGCCTTGTAGGGCCCTTCTCACATGTGCCCATGACATCACCATCACCAAATCAGTATGTGTTAGCCCTCCTGCCCTCCTCTGGTGCAAAGGCACTACAGGTGCCTGTATCAACCCTCATTTTCAGGGCTCCTGCACCCCCGTGATTGTTGTCCCCCAGGTTTATCTCTATGACCCAGAAGAACTCGCCTTGAAGATGGAAGGAAGCCGAAAGAAGAGACAAATCTTCATCCCTCTGCTCATTGGACTAGGCCTTGCTGTTTCGATTGGTGCTACTGGAACTGCTGGAGCAGCCCTTGTCCAAACACAGCATCTGGCTGGTGACTTTCAGGACAAGCTTGTCCAGGCAATGGCCTCTACTACGGAAAGCCTTGAATCCCTTCAATGCCAGATAACCTCTTTAGCAGGAGTGACTCTCCAAAACCGAAGGGCCCTGGACTTAATGACTGCTGAACATGGGGGGACTTGTGTTTTACTGGGGGAGGAGTGCTGCTTCTATCTCAATGAATCTGGGCTGGTAGAACAAGATGTACAAATGCTCAAAGAGCTCCGGGGGAACCTCCGGGCACGCTATGCTCCCAACACCCCTACCCCTTGGTACTCTAACCCTTGATGGCTTGGATTCTTCCCCTCCTTGGCCCCGTACTAGCCATTGGAGCTCTACTTCTCCTGGCACCTTGCCTCATTCAATGTTAAAAGCAACAAATGAGTAACATTGCAAAAATGACTACCAATCAAGTCTTGGTTCAGTATCAAACTGTTCCCAACATAGGAGACACTTATTCTGATGACACCTCTCCTTTATAAAAGAAAAGGGAGGAGTTGTGGGGCAGTGGGGCTATAAGAAAAAGCCAGAAAGCTTGGTAGAAAGATCTGAAGCCCAGGGAACCTTGGTCTGAAGAGGGCCAGTAGGACAGGAGGCCGCTTCGAACTTTCCCAAAGCCATATGGCTCTCTTAGCTTCCGCTCCCCACAGCCCTTCCCACGGAGAGGTCCATGGCCTTTATCACATAGGAATAACACCTCCATGCAAATAAGGCAGTCCCAAGCTCTCAAACCAAACCAATAGAAGTTACCTGTTCTCCCCCCAAAACTGTATATATCCCCAGAGCTCAAAAGTAAAGGTTGTTGTGTGGTGTGAGACCTTTCCACTGTCAGAGTGCTTTTTTGTGATTCCTCGACAGTTGCCGGCTATCCTGCACATTTCAAAAGACGACAATACTTCTCTACTCCCCTCGGGCAGAGAGAACTGAAAGAGCTGTAACACAGAGGCAGATCCTCCAATCTGCTCCCCCCCCCCCCGCCGTCCTCTCGGGCCCAGCCATCCGAGGCTACTGTAGCTGCGATTCAAGAGGCTACACCAGCTGAAAAGCGTGCTGTTCTCCAGCTCACAGCCATGCTCTCGCTTGCTCCTGCCAGAGCCTTGCGCTGCTGCAGCCGCGGCTTCCTGGACAGTCTTGGAGCTGGCCACACCCCGCCCGCTCTGGCTGAGCCACAGTGTCTGGGACGCCTGCTGCTCACGCCACCACATGTGCCCTACGAAACTGCCCGAGACCCTGCACGACAATAACCCTTCAAGATAGGGCTTGCTGGATGTCAATATTCTCTTATATAAGGCAAGAGTGAATTTTGTCATTGGAGCCTCACCTGAGGCAATCAGACACTCCATTCTCTACTTCACTGCATGGGATGTCTCCTCTAGAGGTGTTGGTCTGACTGAGTCTAAGAGACACTCAAAACAATTTAAAGTATTGCCAATTCATTTTATTGCATTTGAGACATTGAGAAAAGTCCCTCTTGTTGATGACAATGTATATTTGGAACACAGGACTTGGAAGAATCAAGCCAGAAAAGACCTGGACATCTCCTTGAGGAACAGCTCTCCTATTACTGGAAAGAGCTGTACAAGCTGCCATGAGAGAAAAGAAAGAAATATCTCAGCCCACATATAAGGCTATAAACAACAGCCATTCTTGTTACTAGAATGCAAGATATCTCATATCCCGAAGGGTGCAAAATGCTTCAGTATGTTGAAGATAATGAAGAGCTATCTAAATAGACTGAAGGACCACACAATAAGAGTGGTCCTTCATGCATAGTACTACATACATAGCTCAAAACTGTGGCTGGTAAAGGCTTGAACTCTAACATAGAACCTGCTATTGCCTTTTCCTCAAATCAGTATTATTCCTAAATTCATTATTAATACTTAACTTTATAGCTACAGAGAACTGTAGCTTTCAACCCTTACCTAAGAAAATTCATTTTAAAACAGGTACAGATTCTTACAAAAAGACACAACTGGTCAAACTGCAGAGAATATTGGCTGTGGCATGTATGTAATACTATGATAGATTTAATAAGAAAGAATTTTTTAATTCTTTCCTAGCAATTGACATAAGGTGATTTTCTTTATGCTAGAATGAGAAGTAACTAACATATGGTATTTAACAAATATTTTCATATTAGTTTTAAACTAGTTCTTTAAACAGTTTATCTACAATAAAAGAGATATCAACATCATAATGTCTTTTTTTAAAATACGAATTTTGCTGTTCTTTCAAAATTAAAGAAGTGTTTTAACAATGAAATAACTAGGTTTTTTTGGTAATTTTTCTCTACATTTTATTGCAGGAAAATAATTAGCTCATGTGTGGGCACGAGCATGGGTTCTTGAATCTTGTTGGGCTTTTGTGATTCTCACGTCTCCAAAGAGAATCTTGACTGAGTTTACTCTGTGCACATCACCAGGCGGGTGCTACGGGCCCCGCCCAACAGGGGGAGCTCTTGGATTGGGGATCCCCAGGCAAGGAGGTGGCCAGGGACTGACTGTTCTCAAACTTTTGGGCTCTCAGACTCCACTGAGAGGCCGTGAAAGGACCAACTGCAGGCGTGTGGGCACATGACTGACCCACCCACAGCTGAGAGAAATGAGGAGGGGAGAGTAGAAAGATACCTGGAAACCCCCGCAGGAGAGACTCGGTTACTGTATTCGCTTAGCAGACTCGGCAGCCTGGCTAGCTTTCTTAAAGATGTGGTCCCAGTGGCTGGAATGGGTGGCTGCCTTCTTCATTTTCCAAGGCAGGCCCCAAAGGCACGAGAATGTCCTTAGCTCCATTTTCATGGCAGAGGGTAGATGGATCTGGATGTACCTCTCTGAATCTCAGGGCAGACCTGAGTTAAATAGGGAGGGAGAAGAGGAAAGGGTCTGGGGAAGAATGCTTAATTGGCTCTGCCCTCTGGCCTTCAGGTAACTCATTAGTATATGAATCTCTCTAGGGCCTGAGGCCTGTAGTCACGCCCTTTCTAGCCAAACATGATTATAAGGTGCTTGTTAATGGACATGTAGCCCATGTGTTGGGAGCCTGGATTCTGGGAGCATGGGGAAATGTCTTCTGTCCCTTGCAGGGTCTCCAGCCATTTCCAAGCCAATGCTCTACCAAAACCCAAGATTCCTTAACAGTCCTACATTTTATTAATTTGTTAGTTCTACTAATTATTATTGATATCTTTATCTATATTGTCATGTTGGTAATATATAAAAGGTTTAGGTTGTGATTATCAACATTTTCATTTTTCTTTTCTTTTTTTATTGTATGTGGTTATTTAACTTTTTATTTTATTTATCATTTTTCTATTGGCTGTTTTATTTTATATTTTAAATGCTGTTCCCCTTCCTGATCTCCACATACCTGTGTTCCATCTCCCCTTCCCTTTGTCTCTGAGAGGGTGTTCCCCTACCCACCCACCCATTCCTGCCTCACCACTCTAACATCCCCTTATGCTGGGGCATCAAGCCTCCACAGGACAAAGGGCTTCCCCTCCCACTGATACAAAACCACCAATTTACTTAAGTTTTAATGCGTTCATTTTGCTTAGTTTTAGACCACATAATTGCTATTTTTGCAACATACTTGAGTTTATTGACTTTTTGTGTGGATGTGTTTTCTACTGAGTGTGAAATTTGAAGATCTGATGACTATGTAGATTCAATAAATATTTATTTAATTGGTACCTATTTCTAAATGACTAAATATTATTTATGTATACAAATGTAATTGATGTAAGCAAAGGACTTCATGAGTTTTTGTTGTTGTTGTGTTGTTGTTGTTGTTGTTGTGTTGTTGTTGTTGGTGGTGGTGGTGGTTTGTAAAGCAGTCATTTCAAATTGATATAAAATTATGCATTATATTTATTAAGTTATATCATCTAGGTGTGCTTTTCCCAGTATATTAACTGATTACCGAGTAATATGAATATGAATTACTCTAAAAGTGAAAGGTGCAAATATCAATTTGTTCACTGAGCTAAAACTTATAATTTATTTGTAATAGACAAATGGATACTATATGCTTAATTCAATATTCATTAGACTGTTAAGAACTACAAAGCATATGCTTTTCATCATCTTTTATAAATCTTAAAAGACCATAACTTAAAAATTATAGATTTATTTTATTAGAAAAGGGTTTCTGTAATAATTTAGACATAACACTTACTGTAGATTACTTGTACCAAATTAACTTTAAAACATCAATTTGGAATCATAAAGAATAGTATCTATTTTCTGGATTTTTCAGTTTTGGAGAAATTATTTGACCTTTCAAATACTTATAATTGTGAATAGTAATGAAATATGATTATCACTGATCCATTGAGCATAGTGGAACCAAAGTTCTTCTTTTAATATTATTGCCATGAAGTCAATTCTAAAAATTTACATCAAAATTTAACTATTTAGGAACAACTCTATTGCAACATTTCATGTATCCAGGGGTTTGACATAACTGTGAATGTGAGGGTGTGGAGAAAAGACAAACGGACACAGAAAAGTCAGATGGACTAGGATGGAGGAGCCTCAGTACCTCAGAAACCCAGTGTGTTTAGTACATATAGTTGAACAAGGAGGGGAAGTTATTGCATATAGGTGAAAGGAGAGTTTATAATGTAAAGATGAATCAAAGAAGCAAGAGTACCTTGTCTCGGTGAAAGCAGTTTGTAGAGGAGGACTCAATCTTTGAGCTATAAGCATCCCAATGTGGGCGGGGTGGAAAGCTAGAGGGACTTTTTTTTTTGGTGCAATCAATATCTCCACAATGATCAGAGGTAGACGTTGTCTCTTCTGAGCATTAACCAATGGGAAAGTCTTCACCACCTTCCTATGGGTCTGAATCTCTGAATCAATCTCTCTCTGTCTCTCTCTCTGTCTCTCTCTCTGTCTCTCTCTATCTCTCTCTGTCTCTCTCTCTCTCTCTCTCTCTGCTTTAAACAGGGCAGTATACTTTATTAATTCAAAATTATTAACTCATGTGGGTGCTTCACTGAAAGAAGTTATCAAATGTGAAAATGTGATTTTTTTCTATTTTATCTCTAATTTATTCTATTTTTAAATTATTTTTAATCTTTTTTATACTCTAGTCATTATCCTCCTACTGGTCTGCCTCTGAAAGTTCCTCATCCCATTCCTCCTCTCTGGTCTCTAAGAGGATGTTCACTCCTCCCCCTCCCCAACTCACCCATCCAGCCCCCCACACACACTCCATAAAACAACAAGTCTCTTGAACTTTATTTAGGTATGGCTTCTCTCACTGAGGCCAGACCATGCTGTGACTATGTAATACCACACATTCACTCAGGACTTTACACAATCACTATTTCCTCTGATCTCTCTAATTTTAATAGAATATGAAAGGTTTATATTACTATTCTCTTAGATGGGAAATTTAGCAACTATGGTAGACTACCTTGATATATGTTTAGGAATGTAAGGTTTTATCTTATGATAACCATATGCTGGTAGATAGGGAACATATACTTTGGTAGAATTTAAAGGAAATCTTCAGTACTTCAATTGGAGTCATGGAATATTTGATTGTTATTATTATAATAAATGATATTTATTTAATTCACAAGCTTAAATGGACGCTTCTACTAGTCTTTGCACACAGAATTAGATAAACAACCTCACTGGAAACCATGTTATATTTACTATAGGCAATGGTATCCTCTAAAATTAGAAATTAATGGAAGAAATTTCACTAAAATTAAGGGACTTCAATTTACAAACAAAAATTATAATGTATGATTGGCATTTTCACTAAAATATTTTTAATGAAAGCCAGACTCCCAAAATGTAAATAAATAAATAAATAAATAAATAAATAAATAAATAGAAAATCAGCAACAGTTCACATCAAAATGAGAACTGTGAAAGACACTGAATCAGTTTTGACCAAATTTCGTGGATATTCTAGTTTAAGTTATTAATCAAAATTATGTTAACACATACTTTTATTCCTTATGCTAGAAGTATTTGAAACTGTCTCATTATACTAAAAAATAGTAAAGCAGTTTTTATACTTGGTAAAAGACTACATGGAAGAATTCACTGCTTTTTCCAGTAGGCCTGAAAAACTCTCTTAGATGTTTGTCTGGTATTTCCCTTTTCTTGAATGGATAGTTTTATCTGTTTTCTTATTATTGTTTATTTTGTTTGTTTGTTTTTTTCACTTTTAAAGGGCCATTCTAGTAATACCAATCTCATCATAAACCAAGCTTTTGTTTTATCCCTAAGAACGATCCTTTAATAACTCAAGTGGGTGTGGAGATTTTTGAGTTATGAACCCTTCAAATCGATGAGAAACCCATAATATTCAGACCTATCCAGTGAAGTACATTAATAGTATATCCAACTTGATATTAAGAACAATATGGTCACTGGGCAGTGGTGGCACACACCTTTATTCCTAGCACTTGTGAGGCAGAGGCAGGCGGATTTCTGAGTTCGAGGCTAGCCTGGTCTACAGAGTGAGTTCCAGGACAGCCAGGGCTATACAGAGAAACCCTGTCTAGAAAAAGAAGAAGAAGAAGAAGAAGAAGAAGAAGAAGAAGAAGAAGAAGGAGGAGGAGGAGGAGGAGGAGGAGGAGGAGGAGGAGGAGGAGGAGAAGAAGAAGAAGAAGAAGGAGAACAACAACAACAACAACGACAACAACAACAACAACATGATCCTCAGGATTTGACCTATAAATGTCATAGATTATCAGCATTGAAGCTGTGTTTCTTATTAACTGTAACAACAAAATTTTATTCTTTATTCTCCTAATGGTTATGTCTCATGTGTGTTCTCTGAATACATATGTACATCACATACATGTAGTTTTAAAGATAAAGTATAGTATATTTTTTTCTTAGCTTCCTTCAGAGATTGTGTGAACTTATTGTAAATAAAGATAAAAAATTTAAATGATGTACTTTAGGGTTGAAAGTGCTACTCGAGCTGAAAAGAGTAGTTTGGGGTATAAAGAAGAATTCAGCATCAAATTGTTATATAATTGCTCTCAATTAAAATGAAACAACAAAGCATGCTGGGCAGTGGTGGCGCACACCTTTAATCCCAGCACTTGGGAGGCAGAGGCAGGTGGATTTCTGAGTTCGAGGCCAGCCTGGTCTACAGAGTGAGTTCCAGGACAGCCTGGGCTATACAGAGAAACCCTGTCTCGAAAAACAAAAAAAACAAAAAACAAAACAAAACAAAAAAAGAAACAACAAAGCTTACTAGTGAATTTATTATTTCACATTTGAAATATGAAAGCATAAGATCCCAGATTTCTAAGATAATCAGCCAAGGGCTTGTTTGAACCTGATCCTTAAATTTAGTTTCTGTCCTAGAATTAAGGCCAAAAGTCAGTGTCTGTTGAGATACAGAGCTAATGTCTTTACTTCTTACGCCCTGCCCTCCTAAATCTCCTGGGTGAAAAATAGCAAGAAATCAACAGGACTGATGCTCACAGTCCCTCTCCCTAAATTAACACATAAACATGAATGAGATGAAGACATCCATAATTCCATAGTCTTTGTTCCGAGTCAATTCCTTCTTAGCATTATGTCAAAAAGCAACACAGATAAGAATATTTGAGTATACATCTTCATTAACCAGATCAAGTTTAAAGAGACAAATTTCTACATTTTTTATCTTCTAAAGCACTATGAGAATTTCAAACAAAATTTAGCATTTTTTTGCTTTCTGCAAATTATCTCTTTTAGCTTATTCCAAGTCAGGCTGGCCCTTTTGACTGAACTTCATTTTATTATTGATAAAGTTACTTTATAGAAAAGAGTGTGGTCTTAGAACAAGCAAGGCAATAAACAAAGCTCCATGAACATTCCCATGATCATTGCTTCTAAGGGCTTATCAGGATGACCAAAATATCTGAGCCTACTTCCTTGTCCTAGCCCAAAGTCATTTTCATGTCTGAAGCCTACTTCGTTGTTTTAGACTAATATTTAGGTTCCTGCCTGAAATTGCTTCTGTGTTTTAGCCTAATATTTATATTCCTACCTGAAATTACTTCTTTGTTCTAGCCCTAATGTCAGATTCCTGTTTGTTACTTGACTATTTCCATCTATTGTATTGCTAGTTCCTCAACCTAGAATTGACATTAATACTTGCATGTAATTTAAATGGTATAAAAGCAAAACAGGAGCAGGAGGGATAGGATACAAGGTTAATTGGGGGGATGGGGAAAGGGGATAACATCTGAAATGTAAATAAAATATCTTATAAAAATGATTGACAGCAATCTTTAAAGTATACATTAAAACTGTCTTAATAAGTGTTAGATCAGTAAGAACATTTTATATAAAATATTTCCTCCCAACCACATTCATGCATTGTTTAAAAATACACATCTAGGTGGCATTTTATTTTACCTCTGTCTCAGGTGTGTGATTCAGATGTTGTGACAGACATTTGGACATGTAATCATGTTCTACATGAAACCTTCCAACACGACTGTTTATTGCTTACCCTCTGTATACAAATTTGTAATTGGCAAATACTTGAGACATGGTTTGTCTTATGGTTACTTTGTAACTCAGAAATAATAGTCATCTGACTTTTAGAGATATTGAAACTTCCAACATTAATGTAAATTGTAATAAAAAATATGCATTTTCTCACTCTCCTTTACAGTTGTTAGATCCATTAGTGGTTTCTCATTGTAACTGACATTTGAGTATGTACATTTAAAACGTGTAGGAATTAATAACATTAATCCTTTATCTCAAAGAATTTTAACATTGGATCATAAAAGAGGTTGTGAATTATGATCCTGAAATGGAAGGAATCACTCAAGTATGTCAACGCAATTGCCCCCATAACTCTGGGTATTGTTTCTGAATCCACTGTGCATGTCTTTTATTACTCCTGATCATAATAGAGTCATTTTAAACTTAAAATTTAGTAAATCACACTATTGCAAATGTACTAAAATCTCCACAATGTGGAAGCCATTACACATGACTAATGGGGGACATAAATTCTAGCTTGCAGTAAGGCTGCACTGCTCAAAAATACACCTGGAGAAGAGATAGATATGAAAGTCAATTATTAGGTAGAATTTGGGAATGCTCCTAAAAATGGTGTGCATTTGTTTTGATTAAATGCTTAGGAAAGCTCTGGACTTGACAAATAATTCACAGAGATAGACAGAAATCAAATGCAATTCTTCCCCAGGAAGAATTTTGTAAACTAGGGACAGTGTAGCATTAAAAAGTTATAATGAGTGCATTTCATTGTATGCCAGGTCTCTTCAGGACAGGGTAGCCATGGTTACAACAGGCCATGCTTTTACAACATCTAAATCAAGAAACTGACTGCTTCTCAGAGAGTTTTGAATATTGCCTGATGATAAAGAGATCCAGTACATAGTAAGACACCAGCCACTGAACACAGCACCCTTTCTACACAATCTTTGTCTCATTAACATCATTGCAGTAAAGCTGTCAGTAAAATTTCTTATCCTTCCTGTGGTTATTGTCAGCTTCAGTCTTATGTTAATTGTGTAACCATAGTCAGTGAGGCTCAAATGTACACAAACATTTTTTTCACACCTCTTCTTCCTTTGTGAGATGGCAGAATGTGGCCATGACCCACTGTGTCCTCACACAGTTCAGCAGGGAAGGGAGCTGCAGTGCTGTCTGGAGTTACGGCTACCCAAAGAATGGATGCATTAGACTAACAAACACATTACAGCTCATAACTCCACCAAGAGCTAAATGAGCCCTTTATTTTCTTCAAGACAAAAAGAAGCTCAGGCCCTGCAGCTGCTCCATAAAGTATAGTTTAAAAAAAATCACTCAGAATTTGAATTAAAAGGATATGGAACAGACCAATCTATTCACAGAACATCTTGTGAAATGGCATGTGGCTTGGGTTAACATTAACAGAGACCAACTTATCTACTATCTTAAATCATCAAAATGTATCTTTTATATGAAACATATACAAATAGTTATTGATTATACTGAATATAGTTACATGCTTTTAAAAATTATTTTTCATATGATGTTCCATCAACAGAAAGTATAGATGATAAAGCTTTCCTAGAGGTTGCATATATGTGTGTGTGTGCGTGTGTGTGTGTATACATATGTATTTAATGAATAACAAACTTAAATATTTGTAGGAACTGTGTGTAGTTATAAGCATATAATTTTAATGAATGTGCTAATTTTTAATGAAGAATAAGCGATAGGTCATAGAAATGTAGCAATAATTGTCCTTACCTGACTCTTATCAACATAATGATATGTTGTATCACTTTGATTTCTATTATATTCATGGACTTATGCATTAAGTGATAAATGGTAGTTTTTGTTAGACTTTCTATGCCTCATTCTAGAGTTCTATAAGAAACAAAAGTAAGTATGAAGTATGATACTATAATCACATTGGGACTTTAGTGATTCAAAGTCTGTACATGTAAAACATATGTTTGTAATGTGTACTTGCTAGTAGACCCATTAAATAAAATATTTTGGAGTTCTTATCATAAGTATGTTTTTATAACTATTTGTTATACCCCAAAATAAAGTCAAATTGAGAAAATCTCAATCAATATACTAATATATAGTATAATTGTCCCAGTATTCACCCAGTACTGGTTCTCAAAACCATGTTAACATTTACAGTACTTGATCTGCTATCAAAATATAAAGTATTTATATCATTATAATATTGCAAAATTTTAATGTATACTGAAATCAAAAAAACAAAATGAAATGTTTCTCTTACCCAATCCTTACCCATATTCAGTTCACCTCCTTAACTTGCAAAGTCACGGTGCCCACATTACTTAATATCAGTCTTCTCAACATTTTACTTCCTGATTTCACTTTCACAAATATTGATTTGAGTAACTGCTTTCATTACTTTTCCAAATAGTGTACCTTCAAGAAGTCAATTACTTCTTAAAATTGTTCAGGAGGAACAATAGAAGACAGGGGATTACTTTTGCTCATGCCGATACTGAACTATAAATATTTCATGAGCAGAGTTATTTCACATTATCCGACATCACAATCACGAATTTTACACTCAAAACCTAACACTTTGTTTATTCTTAGAACTTAGTACTTTAGCAGTCTTTCATTGCTGCTGGAATTTTTTTATTTTTTGAGAGTATGGCTAAGAAGTCTGATATCTTTTACACATGATATCCTCTTGCTTCAATCTTCCAACTACTGAGCTTACAGTTGTGACACTAGTCCTGATTCATCACCATCATTTTGCATTTATTGTTACTTACATTTCCTTCACAGTATTTATTGAATGGTTGAGTGGTAAAGTCCAGATATTGGTGTGAGGCACTTCAGGACACAAATTCCTGCACTGTGTCAATTTCACTCCCATGAAAATGAGCTGCTTATAAATTGCCTATTGTTGTTCAGGATAAAAATTCTATATGAAAATACTATGAGAATAAATGTTCTTTAAAATTCTTTTCTTCTACTTGATCCTTCTCTTCTGCTTAAATGTTCTCCACTATTTTGCTTTAGGCACACAGATGCTTTTCCTCCATACATGCCTATACCAACCTGCCTGTGGTTCCCAAATTCCAGAGGAGGATATCAGATCATATGAAATTCATTTTACAGAACTGTAACCCTCTATGTCAGTTCTAAGAATCAAAGCAGGATCCTCAAAAGTACAATCAGTGTTCTTAACCAATGATCTATCAGTCTGATCCCACAAAATACTCCAATTCTCATAATAGCAAAACCAATCAAAACATGGTGGTTTAGCCAGACTTTTATGTATTTTGTTGCCTTTTGTTTATTCTGTTTACTTAGGGCCAGTGACCCTGACATCATGATTTCTGTTGCATGCTACCAAAAGGGATATTTTAGCCAAAACTGACAAGCAGCACATATAAGAATCTGTGACCTTTTCCTGAAAATATCTTATCACCATGATTGCAATAATAGTGGTTAACAAAATTTTCAGGTTATTTTCTTTAATTTTCTCTCTTGGAAAAGCATTATGAAACAAATTTGTCATGTTAACATCAGTTTATACAGGTGGCTGGTACATTAAATGCTATAAATCTTTGAAACTTTAACTTTTAATAAAATGAATTTAATTCATAAAATATGTGTATTTGATTTGTTACCTTAGAAAAACTTCTATGTTTTAATTTAGTATTTTATTTTCAACTGCCATTCTACATTGGTTCCATTTCACTGTAGTGACAGGATTTTTTTGAAAGGAGAAAAAATTTCAACACTGTGAAGAATCTAAGAATCTAAGCTTGAAAATAGATAGAGCCTACCCTGATAATCAGTGGGTTGTAAAACACATCTTTTTAGATCTTTTATCACAGTCTAAAATTCACAGTGGGATTTTTGAGCAGGTCAGAATTTCTGGCAATAAAAACGTTAAGCATGAAAAGTAGAATTCAGTAAAATAAAGTCATCATTTTAGACATAGAATAGCATGTAAATTAACTATTTTTAGGCTACTCATAAAACATAAGAAATAACTGGGCTCAATTTTCAAGAAAGAAATCTGGAAAAGTACTGTATGTTTGTCTACTATAGTCCATATGTTGAATAATATAACCTGATAGCAAAAGAATATATACAAGATCATATAGGCAAGAATAAGTATCATGGAGCCTATTCTGAGAATTTCATTTATACAGTTGGTGCAAACGAGTAATTAGAAGTACTGTTTTAACAATAATGTTAATAGTTTTGTCTATTAGATTTCTGTTAACATTCTATTCCCAATGATAAAATCTAGATCTCCTTAATGGTTACACTATATAATACATACATACATACACACATACATACATACATACATACATACATACATACATACATACATATATACATATTTGATTTACTAAGAAAATAGCTAATAATATTTAAGAGCAATGAACTATAAATATTGCTCAACTACTCATCTTAATTATAACTTAAGAAACTCTGGATAAAATTAAGAAATTATTTTTTACAACAATGACACTCAGTGTCCTCCAGGATTCACTATAAATGCAAGATTCTTGGAGCACCTCATGGGTTTCAAAGAAGCAAGTCTGTGCCAATATCAATACACACAATCTAGTGACAAAACCAGCTAGAGCTTCTCTAGAAAACATGCAGCATGGAGGCACTTCCTAAAACACTTTTGGCTTTCTCTCATGGGGAATTATCAAAATCTAATTTCTTTCTAAGCACTGATGCTACCTTTTCAGCACCAGTTTCCGTAATTATATAATGTGGGGATTAATAAGTGCTTTAGGCAATAAATACTTAAGAAATTGTGGAGTCTTTAGAATCCTGCACGAAACATGACTTCATCTTTTTGGGGAGGGGAAGAGGGCACTTTCTTTATAATTATCATTTATATCAAGCATCTAATTAAGTGTACTCCTAAAAAAGTGATTGGGCTAAAATATTAAAGGTGATTGAAAGATATTTACCATGTCGAAAGTTTAAAGTATATAAAATCTGAAAGTAGTTGTGTCCTTAATATGATGAAGGATTAATTATATATTAAAACAAGGAAACCAATGTTGACAGAAAGAACTGTCAGATACTTTTGAAGACTTGTTCTGCTATAGATTCTACCCAATTCATACAGTAATTTTGCATCAAAGAGTAGTAAATGTCTGGCTCATAAGTGAGAAAATATTAAGGACCACAATGAAAACAATGATGTAGAACAGGAGATAGTGGTAAAAGTGGTACAAACTGTGCTTAAAGCAATGCACTGGGCTTATATCCAGACTATCTTTCATATATCAGGTATCAGAAGTGTATTCTTTTTTTAAATGGGTGAAATATCTTCAAGATAAAAAAAAGAGAATTTAAAAAAGAAGAGAGAGAATGGAGTTTCTGGGCACATGTCTAATTCTATAGCTGCCAGCCTAGAGTTATTCAGTCAGAAACACATGCATAACCATAATAAGTGGGGTGGTGGGGAGAGAAGGTCTTGATGACTGAAAACTAGTAGTACATTATCTATGGATAAGCCATAAATTCATTATTAGACTGTTAGGACAGTTGGAGGAAATATGAAAATACATTTTAGGTTTCACATTAGGTTATGTTTCCTGTGATATGTTTGTGTCAAATTTGTCTCAATTCTGGCATATTAAGATCTAGACCCCCAAGGATCGCAGAAATGTTGACTGTGCCATTTCTCTGTTCTTGCCAATTCATTTCCGAAACTCAGTCAATCGTGCATTGAGAAATTCCCAGAAAATTATTTAGTTGGCAAAGAATCACAACTATGGTTATAAACTATATAATATGATCATGTGAAAATAAACTATATTGGGATTGTGAGGTTTTGAGGTTATATTCATTTGTTAGTTAGTTTGTTTGTTTTTCTTCACTCCTGCCATGACAATGTCTATCCCCAAGTGGGAGACAACTCTAAGTCATTGTCTAATGTATTTTTAGAAACCTCTTATCTTCCATGGGTTTCTATAGATACCTCTGTGGGAATAAAAACAATAGGCCTATAAATGTGATTAAAGGGCAGCTACAAATTCTCCAAATAGCTTACAGACAATCATTTTCCACAGAGCCATTTCCATTATAGTTCTCATCTTTGAAGCTCTTAGGTTCAATATATGGGAAACAGAGTACTATATAATTGTTTTATTTCATATTTTATGAAGTTTTAAAATTTACAATGCATATTGTGAGTGGAAGATTTGAATGGAGTATCAGTGAATGTTTAGATTGCTTTCAATGTCTGGCTGTTATAAATAATACTGCTATATAAACATGTGTGTGCAATTTTGTCATCGAGAGTCCCATTTAAATACTTTTCAATATTACCTAATAAAGAGAATTGCTTGATCATATTACCATGCAGGATGATTTTTTTATTTTTGCACAAATTACAAGAACTTTTGCCAGAAGAATTGTTCCATTTTACAATTGTACTAACAATTTGAAAAATTACACAATCTCCTTATGTATGTTAGTATATTTTATTTTCTACTTATTCTGATTTTGGTTTTGTTGTCACTGTTGGTGGTGGTGGTCATGGTTTTGTTGTTGCTGTTGTTTGTTTGCTTGCATAATTTATAATTTCATGAGTGGTATATTTCCCAAAATTTCTACATTCAAGTTGTAAACTTTAGTAGTTTATGATAATGATATTTAAATTAAGGCTTTTAGAAAGATGTCATAATCAAATCTCAATAGTATACATAAAATAAAAGGAAATTTGAAGACAGATCAAAGAAAATAGATTGGGGACAAAACAAGCAGGTAGCCAACTATGAAGTAAAAGGAGCTCCAAGAAAAAACAAACAAACAACAACAACAACAACAAAAAACACTTGAACTTGAATATATAGCCTGCAGAACCTTGAGGAAATATTTTTGAATTAGCAAACCAACCCATTCTGTAATATATTTTGTCATTTCTAGCAAACATATATAAGTAATCTTAGAAGATAAAAGGAATAATTCCATATGTTTTTGATTTGCATTTCTATATTTACCAGTTGTTTTGAAATTTTTTGTATATGTCTATTAGCTGATTACAGTCTTTATAATACTACCTGATAATTTGCCTATTTTGTGGTTAGATTGCTTTTGTTGATGGTGCTTATTTGTAAAAGTGTCTAGCATACTCTGGATACTAAAATTTCACCAGATAGATATCCAGCAAATCTAGTCTTTTATATTTTTTCTTGCTTTTCTTGCTTGAATAATGAAGACTTCTGTGGTTGCTCACATGCATATGAATGAATTTAATCTTGAACCAAATTTTACTTTACACTGAAAGTAGATATCTTAGTTGCTATTCTGTTGCTATGAAGAGATTCTATGACCATGGTAACTTAAGAAAGAAAGCAATTAATTGAGGGCTTGCTTATAGTTTCAGAGGCTAATCCATTATCACAATGATAGGAAATGTGGTGAAACGCTAGGAGACCTGGTACTGGA
Source organism: Grammomys surdaster (assembly GCF_004785775.1). Classification (NCBI taxonomy): domain Eukaryota; kingdom Metazoa; phylum Chordata; class Mammalia; order Rodentia; family Muridae; genus Grammomys; species Grammomys surdaster. The sequence continues at coordinate 13,960,209 of NW_021604576.1, forward strand.
GAAGACTCTAAGAGCTTAAGTATATTGGTCCTGAAATGGGTTTTGGAAATCTCAAAGCCCACTCCCAGTGACACATCTCTTCCAACAGGGCCAATGTTACTCTAATATAAGCCTATGTTGTACTTTTTAATCCTTACCAAAAATTTACAGTAACTAGGGAGCAAGCATTCAATCATAAGAACCTGTAGGAGCACTCTTATTCAAACCACCTAAGTAGATTATTCTGATTTAGGCAATAAAATAGCCGTATTTCATTTTTAGTTTATGTCATAGTATGCTAATATGATTACCTATAAGCCAAGTTTGGTTGGTTATTCCTATAAAATGTTCATCAGAGAGCCCCATTGTATGGTCTTTGAAGTGAACTGTAGAAAATATATTGGTCTACCATCTTGTGAAATGCATTTGTACTCTGAGGTATTTTTTTATAGAATTTGTCTTTCTATTTATTAAATTTATAAGTTATTAGAATCTAGCTATATAGTCATAAACATTTCATGGTGAAACTCTCAATATCTTGCAGGTACATTAATATGATATAACTAATTTTTGAACTGAAGATAATCTTGATAAACAAAATAAGGCCAATTTATTTCTCTCTCTCTCTCTCATTCATATATATATATGTATATATATATATATATATATATAATATACAAATATACATATCTCTTGTCTATCAGTTTATCAGTCTAAATATCAGATTAAGAATTACAAGGAAATGGGCTACTTGGCAGAAATATGACATTGGCCACGGGCAAGGAAGTGAGATTCAGGCAGGAAACTGACATTAGGCTAGAATTAAGAAGTAATTTCAGGCAAGAATCTAAACTTAGGCCAGAACAAAGAAGTAATTTCAGGCAGGACTCTAAACTGAACAAGGCTAGAACAAGGAAGTAGGCTTCAGACATGAAAATGACTATGGGCTAGGACTGGGAAGTTGGCTCAGATATTTTGGTCATACTGATAAGCCCCTAGAAACAGATTTTTGTTTATTAATTTGCTTGTTCTTTGACTATTTGTGTTTATTGTCTTGTTTGTTCCTTGACTATTTGAATCTATTGTATTGCTAGTTCCTTAACCTAGAACTGATCTTAATACCTGTATGTAATTAAAATGATATAAAAGAAAAACGGAGGAGAGGGGATGGGATAGAGGGTTTCAAGGGAGGGGAAATAGGGAAAGCGGAAGGCATCTGAAATGTAAATAAATAAAATATTCAATTTTTAAAAAGTGAATTACAAAGCACAGTTGAAAAATGACTGTCAACATTGAATAGGAAAACAATGAGCACTGATTTGAGTTCAGTAACTGTCTTGGCTCCAGGATGGTTTGATAAGCTTCAAATCTCTTACATATTTCCTCTTTCTAGGAGGAAAGTTTCTCTTATGGCTAGACCAGGCTTTGGCTTTTTTTTTCCTCCCAGCATTAAATTCCTGTGGAATTTCAAAATTTTCAGTTCTAGTTTTCCAATAGTCTTATAACTAAAGTTAGAAAAATATTTTTTGGAATATTTTCATTCCTGTCAGTCCAATTAGAAAATGGATAAACAGAAAAAATAGAAATTTTAGAAATGATTGATTAAATGAAGCAAAAAAACAGAGTAGCATAAAGCACCAATAGTCTACACCAAAATAGAAAGAATGTGAAGGAGGGCAGACAAGATTGAAGGAACACTATATTGATATATAAATACAAAAAAATAATAAATAAAACAATTAAATAAGACCATAACTTTCAGAAACTCTTGAAAATGATCAGTAGATCAAATCTAAGAAAGAATCAAGATAAAATTACAGATGTATAAAATATATTCAACAAAATTTTAGCAGAAAAATGGCAAAATATAAGGAATGAAATTAAAAAACAAATATAAAAGACATTCAGAAACGCAAACACAAGTTATTAGCAATATCTGAACAATGTATAGCTAAAAGACAAATGTTCGAAGCATTAAACTGAAACCATCACAATAATGTCAATCTTCTCAGAAGACAAGCTAAAGCCACAAAACAAGCAAATACTATATTGTAAGCATTGAAAGTAAATAATTGTCAATCAAGACTGCTATGCTAGCCAAAATTATCTATTTATATTGGTTGAGAATGAAATAAATGTTTGTAATTAAAACAGTCAAGCTAGTATTGCAAAAGTTACTTAAAGACTTCATGAGTACAGAAAAGCAAAATAGAAACTTTTGGCAATGAGATATAAGGAAAAATTAACCTCATTAGAGGAATTATTGAAATATGAGAAAACAGGAATGAGTCAGTAATGTCCAACTCAACATCAAAGCCTGAATACAGAGACATTAGGAAAGGAAAACTATGGAATTCAGTACACCAAACAATTAAAGCTAAAGAAAGCAAGCATATTATTTTATTTGATGCATAGATCCCAAGTCAAAATTTGTCATAAGGCAAAATGAAGACAATTATAAATCAAGATAGAAAAATATTTCAAGAACATGCAATAATTATGAGCATATCAACCAAAATGTTGGTGTTCCTAATTTGAGATCTGATACAAGACTGAATATTTTAGTACTTCATTTTCAAGAATTAAGTTACTCAGTGTACTATAGAGGAACATGTATGTGTATATGTATACATTAAGGAGTAGCTTGTAGATTGTGACTCACCTAGGCCAACGGTGACTGTCTTCCAATGGAAAGGCCCTTTTATTGAGTTTGAATAACCTTAAATATTTGATTCAATATTAGAATTTAGTAGAAAACACCAACACTCTGAGAATTTTATGGTCAATCTGTAAAAATTTGCAACTTCTGCAAGAATCTCTGGATTTGCTTTTAGGTCACTTTTAACAAGGACAGGAGTCCATGCAGTGAGTTAGTCAGGTCAAGTGCAATATCTCTGCTGAGATCCCAGCAGCTCTGTGAGAAAGAACTATTCTTAGCCTCCAGCCTAGGCAATTCTTCAGATGTCTTAAGCACCATCTGCCTCCTAAATGAATATGAAGGATTCAAAATGGAAGTCACCTCTCCAGTCCTTGATAACAGTGTTAGCAATGATCACAGAATGTTATCTTAAGTAGAGGAGATCTAATGTGATTTGCTGTTCAGTAAAGAGGTCTCTGAAGCAATGTCTAAAACTTAGCACAGAAGACAACCCCAAAACAAACCCTGAGGAAAATGTTTTGTTCTTGGTCTTTGGCAAATATCTTTGCCCTCAAAATTTTCCTTTCCTGTAGACCTATAAGATCATGACTACTCCATTGCCATGCTTTTGAATATTACGATTTCTTTTGTCATTGAAAATGACTATTCCTTAGACTTTCAACACAGAATAATGAAATTATACTAGGTGAAGATAAATTTAAATAATTTCTACAATAACAAAGAATACATATTTGGTTATATTATCACCATACCAAGTCTCAGGTAGAAAAAGTCACAATAAAATTTACCTTACTATGCATCATTTTCTGTGGATTGAGCACTGATAAGAATTGACTTATATTTGCTTTGTTTTGTTCTAGAGCTTTCAGGTGTGCTGTCAAACTGCTAGTGTATACTCCTTTCAGTTTCTTATTGGAGGCACTCACAGCTATGAGTTTTCCTCTAAGCACTGCTTTCATTGTGTCCCATATGTTTGTGTATATTGTACCTTAATTTTTATTAAATTCTAAAAAGTCTTTTATTTCTTTATTTCTTGATTGACCAAGTTATCATTTAGTAGGAAGTTGTTCAGTTTCCATGTGTATATCAGCTTTCTGTTGTTTTTGTAATTGAAGACCAGCCTTAGTCCCTGGTTATCTGATAGACTGCATGGGATTATTTCAATCTACTTGTATCAGTAGAAGACAATTTTGTGACCAATTTTATGGTCAGTTTTGTAGAAGGTACCATGAGGTGCTGAGAATAAGGAATATTCTTTTGTTTTAGGGGGAAATATTTTATAGATACCTGTTAAAACTGTTTGGTCTTTCACTTCTTTTAGTTTTACTGTGTGTCAAACTCAGGGCTGAAATCAACCAAGTAGATATAAAAAGAACTATACAAAGAATCAGCAAAACCAGGAGCTGGTTCTTTGAGAAAATCTTTCTTTCTTTCTTTCTTTCTTTCTTTCTTTCTTTCTTTCTTTCTTTCTC
>NW_021604576.1:13964328-14012842 GCF_004785775.1 Grammomys surdaster
CTTTCTTTCTTTCTTTCTTTCTTTCTTTCTTTCTTTCTTTCTTTCTCCTTCCTTCCTTCCTTAATTCCTTCATTTCTTTCCTTCCTCCTTTCTTTCTTCTCTTTCTTTCTTTCTTTCTTTCTTTCTTTCTTTCTTTCTTTCTGTTCTTTTTTTATCAAATATAATCTAACAGGAGTCAAACTGAAAAACAAAAAAAAAAAACTTCAGTTGAGAAAAGGTCTCCATCAGATTGTCTAGTAGGCAAAAGATCGTTGAGTATTCTCTTGACTTATGATTTACTATTGCAAGTGTCATACCTGAACAGTCGAAATAAGAAATCAGTCTGTACAGTATAGTAATTCTATTCCTTCATGACCTCTTCTTCAGTGCCTGCCTTCAAGTTAACATTTGATTTCCTATCCTGATTAAAATTCAAAATGTACTGTAAGATATAAGATGAAATAAACTCTTTCCTCTCCTAAAAAAGAATTGTCTTATAGTATTTCTATAAAAAAACATATTTCACAGTGAAAAATTGAAAAATTAAAAACTCCAAATAAATAAAACAGAATATAGGTCTGAACAACTATACAAATGTACATTTATTATATCATTTTAATTTCTGTGTACACAGTATCATACTTTTAGCACTATTTTCAAATAAATTTGTATCATTGCCTCCTATGTCAATTATTTTGTGTCAATCTATTTACATTTTTAATACAGTATGAACAATAAGTGTCTGAACATAAAATATATTTCTAAATAATGTCAAGAAAAAACTAAATTGACATGTCAAATTCTTTAAAAACTGTAGAATCCTTAAGCTGTCTATGTTAATTGAATTGGGCTTATGTGTAAGTAATGACGATGTCTTGATTAGGTCCTTCTTAAACCCCTTCAGTTTCTGCAGCTTTCTTTCTAGAATGGCATGTGATGGTCCAGATGCCAGTTGTGAGTTCTATGACAGACTCTCTGCTTTAATCCTATTATGTTATCCTAAATGTTTCTGAATTTGTTTTGAAGTATGAACCTCAAATTGCATTTGGATCCTACAAAATGACTCCCTTGCATATTGGGAAGGTTTTGGCATGTGAGTTAACTGGAGTCCCTTGGCTTTCAACATGGCTCAGAGCAGATGGTCCTGCCATAGAGAGCAGAAACACAGCTCTGGGCCTGAAAATGTTAGTGTACACATGATGTCTTCTCCCCTCAGGACAAGTATGATTGATGGGAATTTGGAACTAAAACACATAGAAAAAAATGGATTCTTTGTAATTGACTCTTTGCTCAGATAAAGTGTAGGAGGTTCTTTAAAAAAAGTGGGTCACACTTCAATATTTCAGTGTCATATAACAATCCTCTCCATGTACAATGACTTGTCTCTGAAAATAAAGCTTTATATTTGCTGAGTATACATGATCCTATAATAAATATGAGGGAAACTTAAATGTCATTTAGTTGTAAAATGTCATTTAGCAATCTTACAATGCAGAAGAAATAAAATTGTCTTTAAAATCCTGCTTAAAAAGTAAAAGGAAAAATAAACAGTTTAAAGTGGTTTGTTTTATATTAAATAATAGCTAACAGACGTGTCAGAGAAAAATAGATTATAAATAATTAGAATGGAACTTTTACATTGTCAATATCATTATGTTGAGTGCATGTGTGTGAATATGTATGCATGTGTAGAGATGTATGCATAAAACACAGATGAGGGAGAGGGATTGAAGGAAAAAGTCAAGTCAATTCTTCATTTTATTAAAATGTATGTTTTTAAATAAATAGTGAAGACTAATGCATTTTAATGGACAAAGATGGTATTGGTATTTCAGAATCAAAAATTGGGTATTTATTAGTTACCTTTCTCATTGCTGTGATAAGATCCGCACAACAAAGAAAGAATAACTTATTTTGATTTTCCATTGAGAGTGAAATCCATCATAATATCCTGTGGCTAGAACAGTGAGTGTATAGGTGAGCTAGCTGGCTACCACTGTAAATTCTCAGTAAGTAAAGGGATCCATCAGAATTACTACAAACTATAATGCTGTTTTCCAGACTTAAAATATAGTACTATAAAGTGCCATGTTCAAGTAAGAAAGATGTCAAACAAAGATATAATTCTGGAAAGCAGAAACAGAACACTGTTTTGGTATATACAAAGATACTATGTACCTGCCCTCAGTCAAGGCAGTGTCTCTTGTTGTTTATAACTCTATCCCCATCTCTGAGAACAGTGGCTGGTAAGTAGGAATACATGTTGTGTGGAATATACAATAATTGTTTGAAAAAGAGTACTTCTAATAAAAGAGAAAGACTATGAAATTATTGTTAATTTAGTTGCATGTTATGTGCTAGTTATGTAATATAAAAATAAACATACAAACTATATACTTTTATGTAAAGCGTGGACTTATAGTAAAATTACGTTTTAAGTGAACTAGCTTTATTAAAAATTAAATTATTCTTTCATGACATATTCTTCGATGATCCTATATTTAGAACTAACATACACTTCCCAGGAGATCCCACTTCCCACTTAGAAGGCCCTTTGGCATTAGCAGTAGACGTCTCATAAAATGAAAATTCTTGACTTTCTTAAACAATTATTGCCTTTTAGTATTGAAATCAATTTACATTTTACATTTTCCTTTAATAACTCTTTATCCATATGTACTTAAAGCCAATACAGTATATGTCCAGATTAAATTTTTTCTGAAGTGATAAAACAGGAGAGGGTTTGGCTTGGATTCCCCAACATAAGGAGTAGTTTTCTGTGAAACTATTTGTACTGTCCTAATAAAGAAAAAAATTAAACATAAACAAATCTATAGTGAAATTTTAAAAATATTTTTAAAGGAGGAATGTCAGCAACAACACAATGAAGGACTGGACTTGAAATAAGTATAACATTTACAGAAAAAATAGAAAGTTCTAACCAATAGTCAAGAGGAATATCAGCTAACAGGATATGTATTTTAATGAACAGAAAACTAGATATTTTATGCAGGAAACAGAAAAAATAATTTATGATATGTGACAGAAATATCCATATTACCTTAAGATTAGTAATAAACAGTATTTCCTAGATTCTTATATTTTACTAAACTATGTTCTAACTCTAAATTATAAATCATCTTTTTCATAAAGTAACTTTTTCTTAGTGTCTGATTAATCTTCCTCTTTCTCTAAATTGTAGGAACTCTGTCTGTCCTTTCTTTATTTTTGCCAGTTTGGTCCATATATACTTTTTAAAAGTTGAACTAGCAGTTTGAGAAATGATATCATTAGAGCACGACTATTTTTTTAAATTAAAGGTAATTGTGAAGATTTGGTGGTTTTCTGATAAGTTATTTAAACAAGAGTGTAGTCAACCTGACCAAAAAAAAAAAAAAAAAAAAGAGTAAACTACACATCTTTCCTCTAAAGACTTTCTGATCTGCATGAGAATGTCACTGAATAGTGAAAAAAAAATTGCCAAGTATTGCCATTCTTTAGGTATTCATCAATAAATGATGTTTTTTTTTTTGCTCAGAGGATGAGTGACTAAAACCAGGATACTATGAATGCTAGACACATGTCTCCTATTGAGCAGTTTGAGTTGAGACAATTTCTCTAAGCTCCCCAAGCTGGCTTTTTACTTTATGTGTACCTCAGGCAGAACATGAATCCATGACTGTTCTCCAAGATTCTGAATAAATAAACCAAAAGTATGCTTTTGTCTGTGAGTGAGTGTCTGGTTCTTGGTATTTTTTCCTTGGGGTCTAGAGAGATTGCTAAGTAGTTACAGCTTCAGGAAACGCAAGCCTTCTTCTGGCCTCTACAGGTACCCATGATCGTATGTACATATAACACACAAACACACACACACACACACATGCACACACAATTATGAATAGAATTAATCTTTTTAAATGTTATTAATTTAACCAGATATTACTGATTATGATTGTAAGTTTCTTATTTCATGACTACTGACATTTCAAGACGATAAGCCAACACTACATTTCTAGGATGTATAAAGAGATTACATGATCATTATATGTATATCCTGTGTGCTGTCCAAAGTGCAGTAAGTGAACTCGTAAGTTCTGATAAACCTATATTATATACTAGCTTAGATACTCATTAACAACAATGAAAGCGACAACCATTTTCCCAGGGACTGGCTACCTCATACCTGTGCAAGGCAATGAAGAAATGGAGCTCCCATCATGGTTATTTCAAGTTTTATGCAGTCAGTGGGCATTCTTCTGAATCTGCATCCTATCACTCAGGATGAAGTAGAGGTGGATGAAATACTACAAGATCACTGCTAGGCACTACACCACTAGTGCAGGTATTTTCTTTGGTTTCACAGTTACAATCACACGGTCTCAAGGTCAGAATTCCTATGAAGAAAGAAGTGAACATTTATGTTAAACGTTTGTAAATACAAATGTTTCATTTCATTATAGAGCTAAATGTAAAATGGTTGGTGTCAACAGTATATGTTTATATGTTTAGCATTATATGAAAGTGTGAAACTGTTTTCCAAAATGTTTGTATAATTTTACAGTTCTATGAGTGGTGTTCATGGGCTCCAGTTGCTCCATAGACTTGCCAGCATCTTGGGCTTTGCCAGCCATTTATTTTAATCATTCAGTGTCTGTGCACTGAAGCTTGTCATTCTAGTGTCAGATTGCATTTTTTTTCTGATGACTGACATTGAACATCTTTTCTTGAACTTTATGACTTCTCTTGTAATTCATGTTGGCAAATATCTATTAATGTAATCTGCTAATTTTCTTGGGCTTATTGGTTTTTTTGAGTTCTAAGTTTTATTTGCATGTCTTGTACACAGCTATTGTTGCAATGTAAGTTGCAAATATTTTTTTTTCATTTGTATATAGTCTTTTTACAGGATTGTAAAATCCTGTGTTCAGACATTTATGAACAGGCAAACAAATTTCATTAGAATGCCAAAATTATCTTCAAATTTGAATAAAATTTAAAGATTAATATTTTGGGAACTCATGTGTTTTGTGCTAGGACTATGACTTACTTGGTGTAAAAATAATTACATGGTCTTATTCTCCTTTTAAACTAATTTTGAAACTTAGAATTTTCTACTAATGTGATTTCTAAATGGCAGTTGAAATAAAAATCAAGGACCATCTAAGTTCAATTCATTCAGTATTCTCTCATTTCTATTATATTGCTTGTATATGTTTTTAAGATAAACTATACAATTTCCTCATTGTAACATTTAGAAAGACTTAGTAGTCAACACAATGTCTCCAGGGATTTGTGAATTATGTTTTAATCACTTTGGTTATTTTATGTCCTTTTACTTTGATATAACTAGAATATTCATGTTACAATTCTGTTAAAAATATACATTGTCATAACTGCAGATGTAGCTCAGCAATTAAGAGCACGTTGCTTTCCAAAAGACACAAGTTCACTTCCAAGGACCGTTGGCAAATGACCCTCAACTTTCCATAACTCCAGCTTCAGGGATCCAGTGCTCTGTGTGTGATCTAGTGATCCAATATGTGTGGGTTACATCCACAGCTACTTGCAAATATAAGCACGATTTAAAAAAGATAAGTTTTATATATATTGTATTCTGGGTCTACAAGAATGGTTCAGTAAGTAAAGTACATGACACAAAAGTATAAGGACTTGAGTTTGTTTTCCTAGTACCCATCTGAGTAAGATGTTAGGTGATATATGAATGTTCCACTCCAGTGCAGAGGAGCTCAATAGGCAAGCAGTTCACCATATTTCTGCATGCCAGCCTAGCTACTGAGTCTCAGGTTCAATAGAAAGCTATTGTTTTCAAAGATATAATGTGGAGTGTTAGAGCAAGACACCAGACTTCGACTTCTAAACATAAGCATACTACATCCCCACATATACACCCCATATGACACCTACACACCACCACACACACCGCTGTGTTTCATTTACTGTCCTTCTTAGAATAAATTGTGTACATATATTAAATTTCTAGTTGATATATTACTCCTCTACTTGAATAACTTCTCTGAATACTTCATTTTATTATTTTCTGTACCAAGTTGTGAATGTAGACTTTCAGATTTTATAAAAATATAAAAATTCTAGTCAGCAGTTCTTTAAATAACTATTTCTTTTACATTCTTCACTCTCTTTATAAATTATTTAATGATAATTGAATTTTTATCTTTTTCTTATGTGTTTTATGGCTTCACTTTAAGCAAAACATACTAGGATTTTGTATTCAGGACTTTCAGTAAAACATGTAATTTATCTATTTAGTCTCCAATTATGTTTTAATTTTTATTTACTTTTGGCTCTTTGGTTCCAAGTTTTAACATTTGAGTGTTAAGGAAAAAATCAAAACCTGAAACTGGGGAAAGTAAGTTAAGTACTTGTGGCACACTGTGTAAACCTAAGTGGGAGTCCACTGAAAACACATAAGCTGGCCACAATGATGCACATCTTTAGTTTAGTACTCTTTTGAGAAGAGCAGTGGAGACAGGAAAATGACCAAAGCTTGCCAAGCAGTTATCCCTAGCCTAGCATATGTAACAACTAACAACAAAATAGAGACCTATTCTCAAACAAGGTAAAATGTAGTGATCAAGACTTGAGGTTGTCTTCTGACTTCGACATGTGAGCTGTGTCATGTGTGTATCCACACTCACAGACAGGAACACACACACATACACACACACATACACACACACACACACACAGCAACATACACATTTCATATAATTTAAAAAAAATGTTTGGAGACATTTGTAATGCAATATGCCTGTACTGAATATAAGTGAATATTGTTCTTGTTATTATTCACAGACAATAAGTTATATAGCATATATAATTGATACTGATGTATTATAAATTATAAATACATTATTTAAATTAAGTAAAGTGTGTAAAGATTATTCAAAAATATAGTCCTGAAGAAAGATACTCAAGCTCCGCCTGTGGGCACCACTACAATGGACAAAAGTTTGATGAAGAGAGAAGAAAAGTGAACTACATCATGGGGAGATAAATGAGAAAGTTAAGCCATAGGGTCTGTAAATGAAGAGAAATGTAGAATTGGAGAGTCAACTGCTGTGAAAAATAGGCAAATATGAGAAGACCATTGTGAAGTCCTGGTCAGGGCTGCTGTCAAGGGCCAAGTCTGAGTTTGTGGTCCTGATGCAGTTAGAGTTCTTGTCTCTGTCTTTGGCCTAAGTTACCACCAAAGACTTAATGGATGTCTATGGTCAATGATACCACCAGAGACAATACAGACTTCTGAGAGCCCTGCTGACATGGACAGACATGGTGATATGAGTGGCTTGTATTGCCATCTGAGGCCAGGTGGACAACCAGGCCCATGCTGCTCCCAGAGGACCATGTTTGGATACATCCTGGGTCTGTGTTGATGTCCTAGGCCTGTATTCCCACCAAATGCCATGCAAATGACACTGGTCTGTACTTCTGACTGTGACAGTGTGATGAATTTGTCCCATCCTTTGCTGGGCTGCAAAATAAAACTGACTCTGATGTCAGGAATACTGGATAGCAGGCCCTGCCCTCCTTCTACAGTGAGAGAGTATGAGCAAGGGAGAGATGTCCCACCCCCTAATTGAAGCACTGGCTGTATTAGTCACAGATGTGTTACTGAACTCAACCTGGTAGCGCAGATACAGGACAGCTGGTGGGCTAACCAACTCAGGTATCACTCAGGCCCAGGTACAGGACTTTGAGTTGGCCCACACAGCAACTTCTACCTCATCTATGAACTGCTGGAGCATGCAAATGTTCCAGCCCTACATATCGAAAACTGCAGGATCTCCATGGCATAGACAACAAGATTCCAGATGCAGATCCAGAATTTATAATGTAGCATAAGCCAGAGGCCTAGAAACACACTAATGACTCATTGCAATGAATATTTGCAAGAAAATATGTGTGGCTAAAAAGAGTATACTGTGAGATACACTGTAACACACTACAACCTCTGCAACAAGATTTTTCTATTCTATTCTGTTCTATTCTGTTCTATTCTGTTCTATTCTGTTCTATTCTGTTCTATTCTGTTCTACTCTGTTCGATTCTGTGCTATGCTATGCTATGCTATGCTATGCTATGCTATGCTATGCTATGCTATGCTATGCTATTATGGGGTTGGAGGTTGCAAGTACAGAGGGCAAATATAAAGGGACAAGGAGATGAGTAGTGTTCTGTGTATGATGTGATACCACAAAGAATCAATAAAAGTATTAAAAAGATACAAATTATTCTCTATAAATGCATAAGTATTTGTGCAGAGTTTTGTCTGTAAAGATGTCTTGAGTGTGAAAATTCAATTAGTTTTTTATCTGAATATTTTGATTTCTGTTTTGTTATATCTTATTCCATCAGGCCTCACACTCCTTGAATATATGAGTTCTATTTGTAGTAGTCATTTACTCAACTAACAAAATTCACTTGTATCATAGGTTTATGTATCCTGGTGACATTCGATTCTGCATGTTAACTGGTATGATATGTATTAAGGTATTAAGTTATTTGTTAAAGATCTGTTTTGTATGCTCAAGGGGGACACAGAGAGCTCAAAGTTCTTGCCTGTACATGGGATATGTTCTTCTTGCTGGGCTAACTTGTCTGAGCTCTGTGGGAAAAGATGTGTCTAGCATCACAGAGACTTAATGTGCCATGGAGCGGATTCCCAAGGGAGAACCATTACCCACTCAGAGGAGAAGGGAGGGAAGATAGGCTAAAGGATTGTGGGAGGGAATAACCAGGAGGGGCAGTGAGCGGGATTTAAATTGACTAAGTAAAAATAAATTAATTAATTTAAAAAAGACATTGAAAACAAATATAAATAGAAACAGTTGAGCAGATTATTTTAAAATTTAGTCAACACTTGAGATTCAAATTAGAAAAAAAAATAACACAACTAAATTATTAAAATTAAGAACATATAAAAGAGTTAAATATTTCAAATATTTGCAAAGTGAAACACATCCATCCAGAAAATATCATTTCTTTGGATACTCAGTGTTACCAGTAGATAATAGGACTTGGCATACAAAGGACAAGTAGGAGAGTTTCTACAATTTCTTTCCTTTGCTGCCAAGTAAGTTTAAACCTTTGCTGTAAGCATGACGTTTTGTTAGGAATTTCTGAGGCTTCTATTAACAATTGGTCAATCTCTCCATTTCCTTGTACCACTAGACCAAGATATCCTATATGCAATCAATAATGGGTGATAGGTAATAGATAACTTCTGATTTAAATTATCTGTTTCAGTTGTATAAATGATAATGTTAATTCTGAATAATCAGATATAAGTCTACCAGTTTCTATATGTAAAACAACCATCTCTGCATATAGTGAGTCAATAATTACATTGATAAATTTACAAAAACCTAATAAAACCATAAGAATTACATATAGGTCTAATTTTATTTAACAGAAGCATATAGACTTCAAATTACTTTACTTATATTTCCTGACTTAATAACCTTCTATTGCTGGTTTATTTACACTGGTAATATGTAGGAGATTCAGAAATTCATGTTCCTTTTACAATATGGGGGCAAATCTGAATAGTTAATTTTATGAACTGGAATCAGTTGCTTTGTGGATATTTGTTGTTAATTTCTCCCAAATAATTGCTAGAAATTCTTTGACAATCTTCATTAATTGCCCATAATAAGATCATTTTGGCATTAGTATAAGGTACTATGTTTTCTGATGAGTCTATGCCTGATAATTAACCTAGATATTTTCTGTCCTCTTACAATTAGATCAGACAGCTTTTCAACAGAAGTTTGTGAATATTTACTCTGTTTGTGTGCTAAGAAGATCCATTCTAAAGCATTGTCTTCCCTGAATGAATCTGGTACTGGAATGAGAACAAGGAAAGCTATCTAGAATGGGGTAAAGTTTGGGATGTAGGCACTCCACATGTTCATCCTGCAATTTCTGCTCTATCTGAGTCAGCACTTTGTCTACTTCAGCTATTAATTGTCTACGACTACTTAAGTATGAAGAACACTGTCAAGTTTGAAATAAATAAGTCAACTCTATTTTTCATTAAACTTACTTTTTACACTCTAGTTATTATCCCCTTCCTGATCCTTTTTCCAAGAGTTCCTCATCCATTTCTTCTCCCCAATCTCCATAAAAGATGTCACCAGGCCTCCCCACTCCTAGGGAGTCTCTCCAGGGTTAGGTGTATCTGCTCTCACTGAAGCCAAACCAGGCAGTCCTAAGCTATATGTGTGTCAGGCATCTTGGACAAGTTAATATATACTTCCTGGTTGGTGGCTCAGTATCTGAGAAATCTCCAGTGTCCTGCTTAGTTGAGAATGCTAGTTTTCCTATGGTAATGCCCCCATCCTCAACTTCATCCACCCTTTCCCTAACTCCACCACAGGGGTCTCCAACTTTAGTCTATTGGTTGGATGTAAATATCTAAGTCTGTCTCAGTCAGCTACTTGTTGGGCCTCTCAGAGGGCAGCTATGCTAGGCTCCTGCCTGTAAGCACACCATAGTATCAGTAATAGTGTCAGGCCTTGGAACCTCCCATTGAGATGGATCCCAGTTTGGGCCAGTCAGTGGATCTCCTTTCTCTCAGGCTCTTCTCCATTTTTTGTCCTTGCAGTTCTTTTTAGACAGGAACATCCGGGTTAGAGTTTTTGACTGTGAGACGGTAATACCATCCCTCCACTTAATGTCCTGTCTTTCCAGTGAAGGTGGATACTACAAGTTACCTCTCCCCATGGTTAGACACTTTATCTAAGGTCCCTCGCTTTGAGTCCTGAGCGTCTCTAACCTCCTAGGTCTCTTTAGTATAATCTAGAAGCTCCCGACCCCCAACCTCCTAATTCCAGAGGTTGCCTTTTTCTACTAATTCTGTTGGCCCTCAGGTCTTCAGTTCTGTTTTATCTATACTATACCTGATCATATTCCCCTTTTCCACTCCCTGTTCCCTCTCACATGCAGGTTCCTCCCTTCATTGCTTTCTTCCCCTTCCCAAGAGAGATTAAGGCCTCCTCACTTGGATACTTCAGCTTGTTAACTTTCTTGAGTTCTATGGATAGTATCCTCGGTATTCTTTACTTTTTTGGCTAATATACACTTATTAGTGAATAAATTCCATGCAAGTCCTTTTGAATCTGAGTTAACACACTCAGCATGATATTTTCTAGCTCCATCCAAGACTCAATATGTCCTCTTTCTTAGTAGCTGAATACTATTCCATTGTGTAACTACACAACATTTTCTGTATCCATACTTCCATTGTGGGACATCTGGGTTGTTTCCAGCTTCTCACTATCACAAATAAGGTTGCTAAGAACATTGTGGAGCACACACCCCTGTGACATGGTGAATAATCTGTTGTGTATATGCCCAAGAGTAATATAGCTGGGTCTTCAGGTAAATCTATTTCTAATTTTCTGAATAATCTCCAGATTGATTTTCAGAGTGTTTGTACCAGATTGCAATCCAAACAGCCATGGAGGAGTATTCCTCTTTATCCAAATTCTCGTCAAGATGTACAGCCACCTGAGTTTTTTATCTTAGCCATTCTGATTGGTGTAAGGTGGACTCTCAGGGTCATTTTGACTTGCATTTCTCTAATGACTAAGAATTTTCAATTTTTAGTGCTTCTCTGCCTTTCAAGATTCCTCTGTTGTGAATTCTAAGTTTAGTTCTTTACCCAATTTTTGATTGTGTTATTTGTTTTTTTTTTTTATTTTGAAGGTTAGCTTGTTGAGATCTTTATATATTTTGAATATTAGTTCTCTATCCGATGTGGGGTGAGTAAAAAAAACTTTTCCCAATCTGTAGGTTGCTGATTTGTCCTATTGACTATATCCTTTGCCTTACAGAAGCTTTCCAGTTTCATGAGATCCTATTTTCAATTCTTGATCTTATAGCCTGAGCCACTGGAGTTCTGTTCATAAAAATTCTCCCCATGACAATGAGTTCAAGATTCTTTCACTCTTTTTCTTGCATTAGATTCAGAGTATCTAGTTTTATTTTGAGGTCCTTGATCCATTTGGACTTGAGCTTTGTGCAAAATGACAAATATGAATCTATTTTCCTCTTTCCACATACCAGCACCATTATTGAAGATGCTTTTTTTCCCATTGTTCATATTTTATTTCTTTTTCAATGATCAAGTGTTCATTACTGTGTGGTTTTATGTCTAGGTCTTCAATTCTATTCTATTGATCAATGTGTTCATCTCTGTACAAATACTATGTAGTTTTTATCACTATTATTCTGTATTATAAGTTGAGGTCAGGGCTGGTGATTCCAACAGAAATTCTTTTATTGATAAGAATTGTTCTTGTTACCTTTGGGTTTTGTTGTTGTTGTTGTCGTTTGCTTGTTTATTCATTTGAAATTGAGAATTACTGTTTCCATGTCTTTGAAGCATTGTGTTGGAATTTTGATGAGGATTATGTAGGATCTGTAGATTCCTTTTGGTAGGATGGACATTTTTACTATGTTAATTTTACTAATCCATGAGTATGGGCGATATCTCTATTTTTTGTTTATTCTTTAATCCTTTTTTACAGTCCAGTCTTTATCCTCTTCATGGTCTATCTCTGACTGTTACTCATTCCATAACTCCTCCCCCACCTGTCTCCAAGAGGATATCCCCAACCCCAACCCCAACCCCAACCCCCATCCCCACCAGACCTCAAGTGTCTGTGCTTTTTATAATTCAAGGTCCATTGCTCTACTCAGAAAGGTTTGTTAGTTAATCATTTTAAACATAGAGCTGTTGGTTTTCTGATATGTTCAGAAATTCTTATTTTAGCTAGTGAAGATGTTCTGTCCTTGATTAAAGGAGTATTTGTGGCTAAGTCCAGAACAGTATTGCCTTCTGATTCAGGTCTTAGATATCCAAATGTAAGTTTGAATGAGAAACTCCATAGCTGACAGGAAAGATTTGGCTGGTGTTGTTTGTTACCAGGATACAACTCCTCTTTTAGGAGTCTCCAGTAAGTAAGGTATTACCTTACATGTGTCTTGCTGATCTGCATTCATTAGCCCAATACATACACTTAACAGATCTTCAATTCCAAAAATGTTGAGGTGTTCTAGAGAAGTCTCTAGGAATACGTTGTCTACAGTTTCTTTTTAAATGATCATGTCTTCTACAGTCAAAAAAGCAAATATTTTGATATCTAGGATTAAATGCCATTGCTTGTGTAATTACACAGTCATTTTCCAGAACATTCATATTGCTAAATTAAAATTCACTTACATCAGAGAATATGCATACAGAAGAAAAATGTGGATTGGTAAAATTTGTAAAATAAAGTTGAATTTAATATTAATTTCATACTTATGGAGTTATTGGAAAGATACACATGAATAACATTGGAAATGTTTCATATATATTTTATTAGGTCTCTAAAATTGAGTAAGCAAAGTTAACAAAAAATATGATTACATTTTTAGAAAACCATTTTTATGATCAATCATTGGTGAATTAGTAACTAAGAAAGTTTTGAACACCCTCACACAAAGTAAATAATATACATGACAGCACCTTTGCATACATATATTCAAAGAAGTTATGTACATATATTCAAAATATGCACAACACCTGTATAAGACCAAGGTATTCCAAATCCCAGTTTGCATAGGCAAATGACTCATGAAGTCCCACTTTTAGCTGAAGAGCTCTTGGCAACAGATGGGCTCTAGGTGAGGAAGAGCCAGTTCTCTTCAGTGATTCAGCTCCTGAGAGGTTACCCAAGCTCCAGTATATGGTCCTCTACCTATATACATAGCAAAAGAACTAAGGTAACTCCATGAATTTAAAAAAAGGAATACATAAATTTGGAAAAGAAAATGGTAGTATGGGAGACAGGAAAATAATTTTAAGGATAGAATGATGAGTAGATTTGATCAAGCAACATTATATGGATGTGTTAAGTTCTGAAGTGATCAAAGTTTAAGGTAAAGGGAGTCACTAGAAAGTAGAAAGTTAAAATATATTCAGCAAAATTTTAAAAATTACAAAATATTTTTAAGTGCTTGAAAATGGCAATCACAGAGAAGGGAAGAAGGAACTAAGCACAAAATACCCTATCTGAAAGTATAGCAATGCTGGAGAACAAAACCAGTGAAGACAAATGGAGAAAGTATATAAGACTTCGTGAAAAGTAGTTAAAATAAAACAAAAAATACTTGGGTTAATGAGGTTAAGCAGGGACTAAAAAATGCCATCTGAGTAGAAATTTGATTCTAATAACTATAAATGAAAATTCATCGTACCTATGGGAGGGAATAAATATTGTTTTGACAGGTATCCTCTCAGATAAAAAGTTATCAGTCAATCTACACTTAACCAAGTCCCTAGACAACTTATAATCAAGTTCCAAAGGTGAAAGATAATGAGAAGATAAGGTCACAAGAGAATGGAAACAACATATAAATGTCTCCCATTTCTGCTGACTGCTGAAGTCTCACCAAAACTTGACAGCCCAAGAGAGAGTAACTAGAGATTTTCCCAGCAATGATAGACAAATTCTGCTGAGAATACAGAACTCATTCAAACTGTCCTATAGAAATGAAGGAGAGATGAAAACAGTCCTAAACACACAAAACCTGAAATGGATATCTCTACTAGACCCATCTTACCAAAAAGTACCATGGGATAGATTTTCAAATAAAAGTAAACAAATTTAGGGATCGAGAAGAAATCCTCTTCTTGAAGAGTAGCAACAGGGAAGACTTAATGCTGCAACAAATGACTAGGGAACAGATAAATTAATTGCCATTTAAATATCAGGTCTGGAGTTCAGACTCCCAGAACCACATGTTGCAAAGACAGTATCTTCATAGCAAGGTATTTTCCCAATCTAACTGTAAAGGCATGTTCTCAGTTAAGCAAAATAGCCTACCTCTATATATAGGGTAGTTAGTGATCGACAAAAATCCCTTGACTTCAAACATGGGTGGATCAGATAGCTTAAATTCAAAATATATTTATAAATTCCATGGCAATATAGCTAGGCTTTTTTCTTATTTGATTATACTGAACTTATCCCATTTATTTTAATCTACATTTACCAATGTGGTCAGTTACCTGTGCTCAAGTATGCACCCATCTTGTCACATTTTACCAGGTGAATCTCCTATATCTGGCTCTATCCCAGAATTCTTCCTGCCTCCCAAATGTCCTACCCTCTATTCTACCCTTCCCTATAGGCCGTAGGATTCTTAATTGACAGGTGATCCATTCATAAAATATACAAGATATTCTCTCTAGAGAGTACATTATTGGGAGCTAAGGAGACCTGAATGAATGTATATTTTTGATATATTCATGGACATGTCAAAAACCAATAAATACCTCAGAACCACAAAAATTAGATAATGACTTCCTTTCCTGTAAAACCTTCCTCAGATCATGATCAGGAATTCCAAAGGCTTTCTATCATCTTTCCAAGTTTAATATTTAAAAGTATTGAACAGTGTTTATAAAATTTAGCAAAGACAACTTCTTCAACCAAGACTTTAGCACCTAATATTACTTTCCTACTGATACCTCCTACCTAGACTAGCTAATTCCTCTCTTCATCTTGTACATAATACAATTTCTGAGGTCCAAGACTATTGTGCGGTAATAGGTACAGATCCATCATAGTACCCACAGGCTACCTAATCCCAGGTTTCTGTATGTAAGTCTCTGTGACTCCACTGTCTTTATTCTACTTTCTCTCTTAGTCAGAGAAAGTCCCTGTCATTTAGGTGGCAGCAGATTCTATTTACAATAAAAAATGTTACAAAACTAGAAACAATTAAGTGGTGGTTTCTTTGCCTAAGAGAAGGATGGATACAAATACAGAAGGAGAGAGGAGGGTAACGAATAATAACAGTATACAAGTGATCTGTTTACAGAAATGAGAAATGGAGATGGGGCTCTTCCATGTTCATCTACAAAACTCTCTCATATATAAGGGTCAGGAAACATTGAAGGAAGAGGAATGGAAAGAGAATCCTAAGGACATATTTTAAAAAACCATATTCCAAAAACTATATTCCCTGATTATTAGACAAAGTAGAAAAAGTAGGAACACCGTCAATTTTTTGTCCTAGTCCATAGTTGCCCTATATGCAAACTACATAAAGTCCTATCAATAAAAGAAAATTAAAAACTGATTTCCTTTGTGAAGAGAGATGTAAAAATTCTCAATAAAATACTTACTAGCTTAACCCAAGAATATATCCAAAAAATCAACTGCAATGAACAAGTAGGCTTCTTTCCAGAGACTCAGGAATGATTTAACAATCAATAAATGTAATATACCATATAAACAAATAGAAAAATAACAACTACATGATCAACTCATTAGATGCAGCAAATATCATTGACATAATTTTCTCTCCATTCATGATAAAAGGTCTTGGGGAAATTATAGATACAAGGAATATATCTAAACATAATAAAGGAAGTTTACAGCAAACTCATAAATAAAATCAATTTAAGTGGAGAAAAACGTATAGCAAATGCTAAATTTAGGACACGATTCTCTCCATACCTACTGAATATAGCACTTGAAGAAGTCTCAGCTAGAGCAATAAGACTGAAGGAAATCAAAAGGATACAAATTGGAGAAGAAGAAATCAAAGTAACTTTGTTTGTAGATGATATGATTATACACATAAGTGCCAGTGAAGAGTCCACCCAGAGACTTGTCAACAGATAAACACTTTCAGCAAAGTAGTCAAATATAAAATTAACTCATAAAAATTAGTAGCCCTCCTATAAATAAATAAATGATAGACTTGAAAAATCAGAAAAGCAAGCCTTTCACAATAGCCTCAAATAATAAAATTAGCTTGGAATAAATCTAACTGATAAAATGAAAGCTTCAGATGATAAAACCTTTAAGATATTAAAAAATGAAATTGCAGAAGATAGCAAATGATGAGAAGATCTCCCATATATATTTTATCAGTATTATTAATATAATAAAAGTGGCCATGGTACCAAAATTAATTTACATATTCAATCCAGTTTCTATCAAAACTCTAAGATAATCTTTCACAGATCTTGAAAAGACAATTTTCAGTTTCACACGAAAACACAAAAACCCAGGATAGCTAAAACCTTCCTGAATAATGAAAGAAGTACCATCCCAATTTTAAGTTATATTACAAAGATATACTAATAAAAGAAAAACATGCTCTTGGCACAAACACAATCATGTTGATCAATGGAAAGAAATTGATGACCCAGATTTAAGTCCTCAAGCCAATGGTCACCTAATGTCTTTATAAAGGACCCAGCAATACACACTTAGAAAAGCACAACAAGTCCAACGAAGTACATGGCTGCATGTCAAAGAACCCAATGCTTACCCATACTTGCCACCCTGAACAAAACTCATGTTCAAATGGATTAAAGACTTCAATGTAAACCTCATAACAGAAAATGTGAGGAATAGACTGAATTCTTTGACAAAGAAAATTGCTTTATAAAAAGAACCCTCGTAGCACAGGCATTAAGATCGGCAATTAGTGAATGGGACTTCATAAAACTAAAAAGCTTCTGTATGGCAAAGGATATCATCATTAGTACAAAGCAACAGAATAAATAGTGGGAAAAGATTTTTACCATACACACTATAGAGGGTTAATATTCAAACCCCCCCAAAAAAAGTAAAGAACTTAAAGAACTAGTTAGCAAGAAAGCAAATAACCTAACTGAAAAATGAGGTATATATCTAAGCAGAGAATTCTCAAAGAGGAAATTCAAATGGCTGAGAAACACTTAAAGAAATGCTATTCATCTTAGTCTTCAGGGAACTGTAAATCAAACTACATTGAGATTTCATCTTACACTGGTCAGAAAGGCTAAGTACAATAAAACCAATGATGTTCATGTTGGTAAAAGGAACACTCCTCCATTGCTGGTGGGAATAAAAACTTTGTGGGAAACAGTGCTTCATGAAGATGGAAATAGTTCTACCTCAAGATCTGTCTAATTCTTAGACAAACACCCAAATGCCCCTTGAAGAGACAATTGTGTTATACCTGAATGGTATGCTAGGAAAATGGTGGCACAAAGCTTCTGGAAGTAACAAACCAGTGTCTTAGTTGACTAAAGACAGACCCTATGGAATGTAAACCATACTTGACACTGTTTAAATGACCAAGAACCTGAAAATGGATAGCCCATGGTACTACTGCTCTGGAGAAAAATAACAATAAAATAAATCCTAATGGCATTTTGTTCTATTCATAGATCTGTACCTTGCTCAGCCATCATCAAAGATACCACCTCCTGCAGTTAGTGGAAATGAGCATAGTGACCTACAGACAAATATTATGGAGAAAATTATACAACTGGGGTCACTTCATCAAATCCCAATTCTCAGGACTGAGGGAGTTCTATGAAAGCAGATGCAGAAAAAAGGGTAAGAACCAAGGGGGACAGAGGACACCTAGAAAACATGGCCTCCTAAGTCAATAAAATCAACACACACATGAACTCATGGAGACAGGCAGAACACACAGGTTGTATATGTTTCTGTACCAGATGGTGCCCCAGAACTGAAAGGAGATGTGGACACATGACCCCATCCATAAATAAGAACCAATCTCTAATTGATAAACGTTGCAAATGAAAATTTAGTTTTCTCCAGTTGAATTTCACTCTATTATTGATGCTGTTGTTTAGAGACCTCTTATCTTTCCTTGAAATATAAGATATCCTTTGACCACTGAGTATCTTAGGTTTAATACTGAATGGTGAAAAAGTTAATTTCAAATAGTGTGTGAGGAAAAGTAACTCTGGTTCTGGTAGTTAGATATAAAAAATAATCCAAAATTGCCTATGAACACATCCTGAAATAACACAAGACATCAGGTTTTACACTACTAAAAATTTTCTTTTCATGTCTGTGTTGCTTTGGTTTATATGTTATGGATGATTGAGAACTTGAGAATGTATGTCTCTTTATTTTGTTTTGTATGGCTGAGGTTGGTATTGCTTTAAAAACACCATCTCGGCTGCTGGAAAAGGCAGACAAGTAGCTCTCAGAAGCCTACACTTCCATGTGAAGAGCTCACGTAGAACACTGTGGAGAACTCGTTCGTGTAGGGAGAAGTGTTGTCACAGATATTCCATAGTGGCTCAGAACAACAACCACTTTGCTAGAGCAAAAAACAGGCTCAGCTCAGCTGGATGATGCTTCTGTTACTTAAAACATAGTGACCTCCACGGTTCACAGGCCTGGTGCTTTCTGATGCCGACATGACATATCTTTGTGTCCCTGACTTCATTTAATAAACTCACAGGTGGTAACATTTTATTTATATGGATGTTATTGACTGGTCTTTGCCTTGTGGCTTGTGCTGTGGTGTATATGGCTCTTGCATAAATAAGACGCGGACTTACGACTGCTAGCGCCTGTATTTCTAGAATGTGACTTCGGTCTTACACAAAATATGAGATTAATAATTAATTTTTAAAATTCGTGTTTAATTTCTTAAAAACGGTGAGTAGAGTGATTGCATGTAGGATTCCTTCACAGGTGCTTGCTAGCCCTGATTGAATTATGATTGTTATTATTATTTTGTTATGAGACAGTTTCTCTGTGTATCTTTGTCCTGGAACTCACTCTGTAAATCATGCTGGCCTTGAGCTTAGAGATTTGCCTGCCTCTGCCTCCAAGTGCTGGGATTAAAGGTAGGTGGGTGCCACCACCTCTGGCTTACTGTAATCATCAATAAACTCCCTTTCAGTCCTATAATCTAAAGGTCGATTTATATGCGGGCTCTGAGGGGCACTCATGGGACCAAGGGAGAATCCTGGGTATAACCATAATGCCTCATAGAGCGTGGAGTTGCTTCTGCATGGAGAAGAAAATTGAAGTTTTAGATTAGAAAATACAATGTAGCAGGAAAATATCTTGCTAAAGTATCCAGTTCAAGGGGAAGCCCCAAGGCCTGACACTATTACTGAGGCTATGGAATGCTCACAAAAAGGGACCTATCATAACTGCCCTCCAAAAGACCCAACAAGCAGCTGATAGAGTCAGATGCAGATATTTGCATCCAACCAATGAACAGAAACTGCTGATCCCTGTGGTTGAATTAGGAAAAAACTGGAAGAAGCTGCGATATCTCAAACACTGGACCACCAATCAGGGAGAAGTACACCAGCTGATATGAGCCCCGCAACACATATATAGCAGAGGATTGCAGGATCTGGGTTCAGTCAGAGAAGATACACCTAACCCTCAAGAGACTGGAGGCCTCACGGAGTTTAGAGGTATGATGGGGTAAGGGTTGGGGGGAAGGTGACATCTTTGTGAAGACATGGGGTAGGGAGTTGGTATGGGATGGGCATCAGTCGGAGGGTGAATCAGGAAGGAGATAAAATCTGGAGTGTAAAAAAATAATTAAATAAAATTTAAAAAATAAATTCCTTATTTCATTATGTAGTATCGGGAATCTTCCCTTTTTAATTTAATTATATAATTTTCCTCTTCTTATGCTTATAGGTACTTGCTGTATTATGTTGGCTTCCAATCTAGTGACTTTACAGAATTCCAGAAGTGTGTGTCTCTGTTTCTGGATCCTTCTCTCAGATTGTTTTCCTTCTATTTTTTGTTTTGTCCTATATTGGTGTGTTCTTATTTATTTTTATATCTATTTTATTTTATTTTATTTTATTTTATTTTATTTTATTATTATCCCTTAGAAGCCTGTATACTTTTCAATGAGAGTCAAAAGTGGGGAGGATCTAGATAAGCTGGGACTTGGGAATGAGTAGAATGAAGAACAACTGTAATCAGGATATAGTTAGTATATGAGAAAAAATATCTTCAATAAAAGGAAAATAGATATTAAGAGACTTAGAGTTAAAAGAAATGAATAGCGCAAAGAAGTGAATTATAAATTCCAAACCAGTACTAAGTAAAAAAAAAAAGAAATCATTTCTCTATAAATTGAGCTATTTCTTTGATAATATCAATATTAAAAAAGCATTATGTTAATTTAAAAAGAGAAGATTCAGAAGTAGAGAGACACTTCATCAGTTAAGAGAGTATATTCTCTCTCACAAGACCTGAAATTGGTTTCCAGTAACCACAATGGGCAATTTGCAACTGCCTAAACTCCACCTTATTATGGCATCCTATTCTGAATTCCAAAGCAGCAGCAAATACATGTGACCATGTCATATCTGACCTATAGCTTAGTTTGTGTGTGTATGTGTATTTGTATGTGTTTATATGTTTCTCTGTATGTGTGTGTGTGTGTGTTTGTGTGTGTGTGTGTGTCTGTGTCTGTGTCTGTGTGTCTGTGTGTGTGTCTGTGTGTGTGTATACATATACATATACAAATACATATACATATATATCATTTATATATATAAGTGATATATATATCATTATATATATATAAATTTGTATACATATATATTATTTTAAAATAAGTAAATCTTTAGCAAAAGAAAGATCAAATATGTTGGTGATAAAAATAGAGATGTTACAATGGATATTATAAAAATGATCAATCTCATCAGCATAACTATAAATAACTGCATAAGTTATTAATAAGTTAATAACCTGGAAAAACCGATCAAATACCTACATATATTCATTTACTTAGATTAAGTCATGATAATGAAAAACCTGAGCATAGTAGTAGTAAGCAATAAGAATATTTAATATTCTCTTTTAAAAGAAAAGACCTCAGATTTTTTATTGAATTACAACAAATATCCTAGATAAATATAATTATTAATTCTTTATTCTATATTAAAAGGAAGGAATTTCTGCCACTAATTTTGCATAGCTAGCATAAAACCAATAATATCAGAGAGTAAACATGATATGTAAAAGAAATCTCAAAAAACATAGATAAAAATATCAAAAGAAATATAAAAAATGGAACAGCATTTTAAAAATTAAATTCCATTATTACCAAGAAAACTTGCTACTAGTCATACAAGTATAGTTCAATATATTGAAATCTATACGTGCTTTATAGCACATCAACAGAATGATGGCCTCATAGCAGCAACAGATACAAGGCTAAAGACAGCACTGATGAATTCAACATACATTCATTGTTTCATAACAAATAAGGGTTTGCCAAATTGTGTCTGCATTTTTTAAAACATAGTAAACGTCCTATAGAGATATAGCTCTTATGTCAATAGCTAGTACTAATAAAATGAAGAAAAAAACAAAAGCTTTCTTTTCCCCTCTCTCATTTAATTATTTATGTATTTATTCTTTGAGAGTTTATTTTGATCACAGTCACCTACCTTCCAATGATCTCTACCCTTCCCCAACTTCTATCCTGAAATTCTACCCAATTTTTTGATGGTTTTACTTCTCTACCTCTCTCCCTCTCTCCCTCCCTCCCTCCCTCCCTCCCTCCCTCCCTCCCTCCCTCCCTCCCTTCTTTCCTTCCATTCTCTCTCACTCCTTCCTTTCCCTTCTTTCTCCCTCCTTTCCTTTCTTTCTTTCTTTCTTTCTTTCTTCCTTTCTTTCTTTCTTCCTTTCTTTCTTTCTTTCTTTCTTTCTTTCTTTCTTTCTTTCTCTTGTAATTCTAGAAAAATACAAGGACACTAATTTTTACCATATTTTACAAAATAGTGCTGGAAATAAATGCAATACCAATCAGGTGATAGAAATGAATCAAAGTCATCTATATAAAAAAGTTGAAATCAGATATTCACCTTTTGTAGATGACCTTATTTTATATGTAAGACAATTGAAACCTATCACAAAAATTATCAAAGTAGAAAACAAAATAAAAAAATCTGGTTGTGTACTGTGTGTTTCCAAGTTCAATAATTGGCAAGCAGAAATACATGGATTTATAGAGCTATTTTGTCATCCAGGTTAGAGAATTAACCAAGTTCTACACCAGTCCATGGCTTGAAAATCAAATGGAAGGTATATAAAGATTGACAGACACACCACATTAACTCCTGCAACTCACATCTCCACCTGTATATAAATGAAATCTGAAAAATACAGTATATATACAATTCATGAAAAAGCAACAGCCTTGCTGGATGTCAATGAAAAATATTACTTGAAATACAATACAAAATTGACTACCTATTACAATAACTACAAAAGTAAAATAAGACTATCCATGTGTTTGAGGACAGTAGGGGCTAAAATACAAAGCAATAACAAAATAATAATAGCAATAAATTTATATGAAAAAATTTAATGCAACACAAAATATTCTATCATTCATGTTATAAAATATAGATTAAAGAAGATAAAAATAAAGCAAAGTAGAAAGACAAACATTGTTCACAGAAAAATAATCTTGTCATGTACATACTGTTGAAAAAAATATACAAATTTACTGAATCCTTTTCAAAGGATCCATGAAATTCTTAATAGAATTATATAGAGTAATCACAAGATTTGAAAAAAATCACAGAAAGCTCAACCAGCCAAATTTATCAAGAGGCAAAAGAAGATACCAAGAGACAGCATATTCCCTGTATTCAAAATATATGACAGGTCCTTAACAGTCATAACAACATGATATTAACATAAAATGTGCACTCAAAATTAAAAGCTCACAAAGAAACTCATACAGCAGCAGCCAGCTAAGATTCAGCAAAATAGCTGAGAGCAGAGTTTGGAAAACAGACTCCTTAGTAAGTGCTGGGTTGGGGGTGATGATATTCACATACAGAGGGAGATAACAAGACTACTATTAAAAAATCATTTCCCCATGGAACTTACATAAAATGATTTGAAATTCTGAAACTCTTTGAAACAAATCACAAGGGAAGTGCTTCAGGACACTATGTGGTTAAGACACCAACAGCGCAGGAACAGAAGCAGCAGTAAATAGACAAATTGGATCTCATCCAACCAATATATTTCTTTACAGCAAAGGAATCCATGAAGTAAACAGAATACTTATCCAATGGGAAAGATTCAAACACTACATATCTGACATGGAACTAATATACAAAATCCAAAAACCTCAAAACAATTTAAAAAGAAGCTTAAAGGTGAACAATCAACATAAATTCACATTTCTATCTATTCAAATAGTTAATGCAAACATAAAATACATGCTAAATATCACAAATGGTTTAGAAAATAGATATCAAAATCATAATGGGATACCACCTCAGTCCAGTAAGAATGATTAATACAAAAAAATTTATAAAACTGAAAGGAACAAGATCTGATAATTGTGAGGTAAAACAAGAGTTTTAATAATCCCTTTTATCAAAAGACTGTTATAGAACAGCCAACAGCTAATCAGACTATATAATATATTGATTAATAATAGCTTCTTCTACTTTTTGTAAAATTACTCCTCTTTTGTCAATTAATTTTTGAGGGAAATTAGGATTTACATCTCTCTTGAGAATATTAAACAGAGACTTAAATTCTTTTGTGGAGAGCTTAAAATAAGATATTAGCCAATTAGCATCACCTAGAAACTTTTAAAAATAATTTGAAATAAATAAACTATCTTTTTTATTTTTTTTTTGCCAGACCCTTTATCTGTTTTGTTTTTGGTTTTTTGTTTTTGTTTTGTTTTTTTGGATATTTTACATATTTACCTTTCAATGAATCTCCTCTCCCATTCTCCCCCCAAATCCCTTATTCCATACCCCCTCCTCCTATTTTTATGAGGGTGTGCTTCGAACATCCTCCCAGTCCCATCTCCCTGCTCTCGAATTCCCCAACACTAGGGAATCCAAACTTTTGGGGACCATGGCCCTCCACTTCCACTGATGTCTGACAAGGCCACCCTCAATTACCTGTACAGGTGGAGACATGAGTCCCTCCCTTTGAGCTCTCAGGCTGGAGGTTTAGACCTTGGGAGCTCTGGTTGAATCTTTTGATACACCTTCTAAAAAGGACAAAAGCACCCACATTTGGTTTTCCTTCTTCTTCTTGAGTTTCATGTGGTCTCTACGTTGTGTCTTAGGTATTGTGAGCTTTTGGGCTAATATCCACTTATCAGTGAGAGCATACCATGTGTGTTCTTTTGAGATTGGGTCACCTCACTCAGGATGATATTTTCTAGCTCCATTCATTTGCCTAAGAATTTCATGAACTCATTGATTTTAATAGCTGAGTAGTACTCCATTGTGTAAATGTACCACATTTTCTGTATCCATTCTTCTGTTGAAGGACATCTGGGTTCTTTGCAGCTTCTGTCTATTATAAATAAGGTTGCTACGAACATAGTGGAGCATGTGCCTCTGATATATGTTGAAACACCTTTTGGGTATATGCCCAGGAGTGGTATAGCTGGGTCCTCAGGTAACACTATGTTCAACTTTCTGAGGTACCGCCAGATTGCTTTCCACAGTGGTTGTACCAGCTTACAATCCCACCAACAATGGAGGAGTGTCCTTCTTTCTCCACATCTTCACCAACATC
This sequence comes from Grammomys surdaster, assembly GCF_004785775.1. Classification (NCBI taxonomy): domain Eukaryota; kingdom Metazoa; phylum Chordata; class Mammalia; order Rodentia; family Muridae; genus Grammomys; species Grammomys surdaster. The sequence goes on from NW_021604576.1 coordinate 13,989,732, forward strand.
TTCCGTCACCTGTGTTTTTGATCTTAGCCATTCTGACTGATGTGACGTGGAATCTCAGTGTTGTTTTCATTTGTATTTCCTTGACGACTAGGGAAATTGAACACTTCTTTAGGTGCTTCTCAACCATTCGAGCTTCCTCAGTTGAGAATTCTTTGTTCAGCTCTGTACCCCATTTTTAATAGGGTTCTTTGATTGTCTAGAGTCTAATTTCTTCAGTTCCTGGATATTAACCCTCTATCAGATGTAAGATTGGTAAAGATCTTTTCCCAATCTGTTGGTTGCCGCATCTTCATGACTCTCTGAGTGTGGAAGGAACGGCTGCTGGAGCTTCTGCCCTGCTTTTACAAGAACTCTGAAAAACTGGCTTTCAAAACAAAAGAGGGGGTATGGTACGCCCCACAAAGACTCTCCTGAAATACTCTCCATCATACCTTGTTCACTTTTAACTCTCTAAAACTGAAAGCCCATGGCAAATCTGCTGCTGACTGCCTCTGGCATCACTGAGACCAATAAAAACTATGCCACAGCTATGTGTGGAAGGACTCTCTTACCCTTAAAGGGAATGACTTGGACCCAGTTCTCATATGAGGCCAAGGATTGACATGCCTGTTTGATACCACAGAAGGCACAGCTAAATGGCTGACAAAAAGATTAATGAAATAAATAGATACCCCCCCATAGCCAGGCCCAACTATAAATAAGATGAATAAGAATTGACATCCAAGGAAGAGAAATCTCCCTGAGAATTCTCTTATTTTTCCTTTCCAGGTAAAAATTAATCACCCGCGATGCCTGTTGTTAGAAGTTCTAATCCAGATACTGGCCTCCGAAATTATACTGCACAGATCTTCAACAGGCCATTGACAAGGACATCTAACAGCTAGAGATTGACATCGCTAATCTTAAGAAATCCTTCACTTTACGGTCTGAAGAGACTCCCAAAAATTGCAAAGGACTTTATTGGACTTGATTTACTCTTTTACCATAGAAAAGTCTGCGTACAGCTCTTGACTGAGTACAGCCCTTAAAGAAGAATGTTGCCTGTACATAGACAAGACCGGGATGGTTAAAGAGAGCATGAAAAAGGTCAGAGAAGGTCCTGAGAAAAAAACAGAGAGAGAAAGAGAAAGATGAGAGCTGGTATAAGAATTAGTTTTCAACCTCTCCATGGTTGTCAATCCTATTTCCTCCCATCTTGGGACCATTAATTGGGTTATTTTTGCTTATTTCTTTTGGTCCCTGGGCCTTAAATAGGCTGATAACTTTGTGAAACAACAGATAGATAATTTGGTAGCAAAATCTATTCAGATACATTATCATAAGTTAGCTATGGAGGACCACGAGACTCAAGACGAGGTTGTTACTCTATCCAGGGTGTTCTCAAAACCCATCTCCACTCAATCTAAAAGGGAAGACTTCCACCACTAGACCAAGCAGAGAGGGGCCACCCAGAACCCCCTCTGACTGGCGATCTGAATTCTTGCTTAGGCTGCGAGGCTAAGCACTGCAAGGGAATATAAATAATAGTGTAGAGAGCCGTGGAAAGCAGAGACAGCTCTGGCAAGCCAATGCTCTCACAAGTTCTGTAATTTACTGTCTTTGTGTGAGGGAAAAGCGCATGAAGTCACAAGCCCTTCCCGGGGCATATAGGATTTTATGGGCAATTAACCAACCAGATATGTACACATCACTCCAGGGGGTATTTAACCAGGACCTTCCCGGGGCTCGGGGCCTTTTCTCCCAGCCGGTTTCCACCAGCCTGCCCTTTTCCAGCGGGTCTTTCCTCTATAACATCATAATAAAGATCTGCTGAAGAACTTTGGTGTCTCTGTTATCTCGCTGGCGAGTACACGCCACCGACATAAGAGTTAAAAATATCTCTCTGTATTCCCTGAGGGACAAGCCTGACTGCATAGGGGTTGATGTCAAAAGTATCCCCTCTCCAGGAAAAAGACATCGTGATGGGTATGGCCCTCATGCCTCACTGGACAACGACAGGGGGACTGGAGCCATTATGAGGTCCCCTTCAATTACTGGAGGTCAGATCTCTATCCCTGACTTTGAATTGCCACAGCCCTTCTATACTTAGAGAAGGGAGGAGATGTCAGGGGCAGCCCTGTTTATATATTGAAGGCCTAAAATCAGCCACAGGCCTAAAATCAGCAATAGGCCTGTCATACATGTATGCTAACAAAAGTCTTGGGTCTCTGTGGATAAACATTGAAACTGATGGCTATAAGCTATTGTACCAGGTAGCTTTTGTGGAAATTTTCCAGCCCGATTAATCATAGGCCATGTAAATAGGTAGCCTTGGCAGACAATATCAACTTAGATAATAACATGTGAATCATAGACAGAGTCATAGTGACCTGTTCCCTGAACCTTCACCTAGCCGATTCCCTGTTCTGAAATATATCTGTACCCCCTCCCCTGAACACCCATGCTCCGGTGTCATCCCCTTCCCCACGTCCTGCCTTTTTGTGTTTATAACCCCTGTGTAAATAAGTAAAAATTATGATTTGATTTAAAAATAAAAAAAAAAAAAAAAACAAGAGTTTTGACTCACTTTTAGCTGCATTCTTATTTGTAAATGCATTATCTTTTAAAGTGGCACGGGGATTTCCTCAAAATTAAAAAATGAGTTTCTACAATTATAACAGTCCCCAAAATGGATATACATATAAAGGAAATAAAATCAGTAAGTCAGCATGTGATGACTGCATTTACTCCTATAGGTATTATACCCACAAGTTCATCTAAGCAGCATTCCTAGGAGCCAAGATTGGAAACACAAAAAGTATCCAACTAATAAAAATGTTGCGTGTAAATTATTGGAATTTTATTCTAACATCAAAGATGAAAAACTTATCAACCACAAGGTTGTATCTAGCTGTATTTTATTCCTAAGTCAGACAGAGGACGATGAGTACCACACAATTTCACTCCCATGAAGAATCTAAAACATACTGGTCTCATGGAAATTTAGAGAGAAATAATTGTTAACACAGGAGAGGGAGTGAGGAATATGGAAACTCAGAAATGTGCCTCTCTGTGTTTGTGTCTGTCTTTGTCTCTGTGTCTCTGTCTTTGACTCTTTGTCTGTGCATTCATCTCACTATGGATTAGCATACAATTCTTGGGTGTAAAGACTTCTCTTCACTATAATATACTAGAAGTAAAAGGCCCCACAGCAGTAAAAAAAAAATTGTCTGCCTATTCCAGCAGCTCTTAAAGTTAAGTAGCTCCTCAGTTAAGGGTTGAAGTATGTGCCATATATACACTTAATTTATGGTGGGATTTTATCTGGTTTAAACTTATGTATCAGGCTACAATGCCAGTGAATAAATATGTATACATATATATGTATGTGTGTATAGTATATATATATATATATATATATATATATATATATATATGTTTATATATGTATAAATGTATATATGTTTATATATGTATATATGTTTATATATGTATATATTTATATATGTATGTATGTTTATATTCATTCACATAGATTACATAGGTGAATATATATATATATATATATGCATTTTTTCTGTCCAGAAAACAGTTTCCTTTACATCATCTACCTCTTCCAGTTCTTTTTTTTCTTTATTCTTTAATCTACTTTTTACAGTTCAGACTATATACCACTCCCAGTCCACACTCCGACTGTTCCGCAATCCATACCTCTCTACCCACATCTCCAAGAGGATATCCCCACCCTCTACCCCAGCAGACCTCCATACTACTTGGATCTCTAAGTCTCTCAAGCATTACGTACATCTTTTCTGGCTGAGTCCAGACACAGCAGTCCTCTGCTGTGTATGCGTTGGGGGCCTCATATCAATTAGTGTATGCTGTCTGATGGGTGGCTCAGTGTCTGAGAGATCTGAGGGTCTAGGTTAGTTGAGAATGCTGATCTTCCTTTAGGGTTGCCCTCCTCTTCATCTTCTTCTAGCTTTTCCTTAATTCAACCTCAGAGATGAGCAACTTCTGTCCATTGATTGGGTGTAAATACCTGCACCTAACTTTTTCAGCTGATTGTTGGGCCTTTCATGGGGCAGGCATGGTAAGCCCGTTTGTAAGCACACCATAGCATCAGTATTAGTGTTAGGACTTGGGGCCACTCTCTTGAGCTAGAACCCAATTTGGGCCTGTTTCTTGACCTTATTTTTCTCAGGTTCTTCTCCATTTTAGTCCCTACGGTTCTTTTAGACAGGAACAATTTTGGATCAGAGTTTTGACTGTGGGATGACAACCCCATCCCTCCACTTGTTGTCCTGTCTCTCTACTGGAAGAGGACTCTACAAGTTCCCTCTCCCCACGATAGGACATTTCATCTAAGGTCTCTCCCTTGGAGTTAAGATTCTCTCATCTCTCAGGTCTCTGGTGCATTCTAGAGGGTCCCCCTACCTCTTACCTACTGAGGTTGCCTGTTTCTAGTAATTCTGCTGGCCCTCAGGGCTTCATTCCTATCCCACCCAATACCTGATCATGTTGTCCTCTTCCCCTCCTTGTCCCCTTTCCTCACCAAGGTCCACCCCTTCCTTCCCCCTCATGTGATTTCTTTCTTCTCCCTCCCAAGTGGAATTGAGGTATCCTCACTGGGGCCCTTCAGCTTGTTAGCCTTCTTTAGTTCTGTGGATTGTATGCTGAGTATTCTGTACATGTTTTAGCTAATATCAACTTATTAGTGAGTATATACTATGCATGTCCTTTTGGATCTGAGTTACCTCACTCCGAATGTTATTTTCTAGTTTCATCCATTTGCCTGTAAAACTTAGGATGCCCTCATTCTTAATAGCTGAGTAATATTCCATTATGCAAATAAATCACAATTTCTGTGTCTATTCTTCTGTTGTGGGACATCTGGGTTGTGTCCAGCTTCTGGCTAACACAAATAAGGCTGCTATGAACACAGTGGCACAGGTGTCTCTGTAGCATGGTGCAACATCTTTTGGATATATGCCCAAGAATAGTATATGTGCTAAATAGTAGATCTATATCCAATTTTCTGAGGGATCTCCAGATTGCTTTCCAGAGTGGTTGTACCAGTTTGCAATCCCACCAGCAATAGCAGAGTGTTCCTCTTTCTCCACATTCTAGCCAACATGTGCTGAAGTTTTGATCTTAGCCATTCTGATTGATGTAAAGGTAGAATCTCAGGGTCATTTGCATTTCCTTGATCACTAAGGACTTTGAACATTTCTTTACATGTTTCTCAGCCATTTGAGATTCCTCTGTTGTGAATTCTCTGTTTAGTTCTATACCCCATTTTGACTGGGTTATTTGGTTTTTTGGTGGTTAGCTTCTTGAGTTCTTTATATATTGGATATTAGCCCTATATCGAGTGTGGGGTTAGTGAGGATTTCTTTACAATCTGTAGGTTGATTTGTCTTATTGTCTATGCCCTTTGCCTTACAAAAGCTTTTCAGTTTCATGAGGTCTCATTTATCAATTCTTCATCTTAGAGCATGAGTCACTGGAATTCTGTTTAGGAAATTTCCTCCTGTGTCAATGAGTTCAAGACTCTTTCCCACTTTCTCAACTGTTAGATTCAGTGTATATAGTTTTATGTTGAGGTCCTTGATCCACCTGGACTTGAGCTTTGTTTAAGGTGACAAATATTTATCTATTTTCTCTTTTCTACATACATATTGCTACTTAGATCAGTACCATTTATTGAAAATACCATTTAGAAGGATATTATTGTTGCCATCAGGGTTCTTGTCTGGGTTAGTTGATAAGTTTTTTCTCTGTTTGCATGACTAGCATCTTAGAGCAATGTGAAAGCTAGCCTGTAGTGATGTAGGTTTAAGATTAGTACACACTTTATTTCTCTATGTTTGTGACTGCAAATGTAATGTTTTCATATAGAGTCTTACCTTCAAGAAAGATATGAATAGACTGTAATGTTTGGGGATTTATGGAACCCTACTGGTCAAAAACTTTAAAACCCATCCTGAGCACTAGGCTTTTTACCTGTAGAGAACAGTTCTAACTTTGTGTTGTTCTTGTTTTAACTTCACTTAAGGTAAAAAAAGAAATCCTTAAAATGTATTTTGATATTAGATAAACTCCTCCCAGATCCTACTTCCCTAGTCACACAAGTTCATATTTTTCCACTGTCTTAAAAAAAGGAACAATAAAAGCACACAGTACAATAAAATAAAACACAAATATTATTTGTGTTGAACAATTACTCCCGACCATAAGGCCTGCTCTGGAGAATGGTTAATACAACCAGTATCAGTCCATTAAAGAAAAGCGTTTTGTGTTTCCCAGAAACTATAATTGTAAATACCTTCTTGGCTAGGAGTAGGACTTGGTGACCAATTCCACTCTCCATGATTAGATTATATCTGGCATGAACTTCTACAGGTCTGTGAGTTAATATATGCATCTGTTTTTTCCTTGGAGGTGTCTAACAATTCTGGGTCTTACAATCCTTTGGTCTCCACTCCTGCATAGATTCCTGAGCTTTAATAGGAGGAATGTCATAAAGACATCTCATTTAGGACTAAATGGTCCAAAGTTCCACCTCTGCACATTGTCCAGTTATGAGTCTCTGTGTTAAATTACAATATCCTGCAAGAACAAGCTTCTCTGATGATAGTTGAATAGTTTACTGATCTATAACCATAGCAATTTGTAATAAGACTAATTTTATTGTATATTCTTTTAGCAGAATAACAGTAGAACATTTTTCTCTAGGGTTCTTATCATAGATAGTCTCAGATTCTTGACCTCATCAATAGTGTCCCATATAAGGCTTATTTCATTAAACAGGCATTAAATTCAATCAAATATTGTTTAATTATTGTCATACTAGTCACCAGTATTCTACCAGTAGATATATATATGTATAAAATTTTAATATACATATTATTATATACATGTATGTACAAAGTATTTTATTTATTAATTTTGTGACCCTTTTCACATTAGCATGTACCCATGTGAAAGCTTCCATGTCATGGAACATATAGAGATATCAGGGATAACTTGAGGGAAATTGTGGGTCCCTGAAATAGACTTTAGGTAATCAATCTCAACAGCAAGAAATTTTGCTCTTAGAACTATCATGTTAGCCCATTTCTTAACACATGTGCGTGTGCGAGTGTGTGTGGGGGGAAGGTGTGCATGTGTGTGTGTGTGTGTGTGTGTGTGTGTGTGTGTGTGTGTGTATGTGTGTGTTGGAAAAGGAGTGACATGACTCAGCCCATGTATAGAGGCCAGAGAGCTACCCTGGGGAGTTGGTTCTTTACATCCTCATTTGTATTGGGTTCAAAAATCAAAATGAGTTCATCAGGCTTACATGATTTACCATGAAATTACATTAACTTCTGAGCCACTTCTCAAGCTGATATTTTTAAATGAATGCATTATTTGTAAAATATCTTTATTTACATGCAAACTCCTTCTTCTAATCTTAGTCTAACCCCCCACATCACTCCTCCTCCAGATCCACTACTCTATTTCTCTTCAGAAAAGTGCAGACTTCCCAGGATTATCAAACAAACATGGCATATCAAGTTACAATATAACTAGGCACATCCCCTCAGATTAATGGTAGACAAGGCAACCCAGTAAGAGGGAGGAGGTCGAAAAACAAACAAAAGATACAGAGACAGCCTAAATTCCCAATGTTATGAGGCCCACAAGAATAACAAGCTAGACAACCAAAACATATATGCAGAGGATCTAGGTCAAACACACATAGGCTCTCTGACTGTCTGCTACATCTCTGTGAACACCTGTAAGCTCAGACTAGTTGATCCTGTTTGTTTTCTTGTAGAGTTCTTGAAGCTTCCGGCTCCTAGAATTCTTCCCCTTACACTTCCATAGGATTCTCCAAGCTTTACCTTAAATTTGGCTGAGGATTACAGCATCTGTTCCTAAAAGTTGCTAAATGAATCCACGATGATGATGATGATGATGATGATAGGCTTCAGTCTATAATGATAGCAGAGAATCATTAGGAATCATTTCACTGTTTTCTTTTTTGCTTGCCATGTTTACATCTATTCTATATCTCTGGGCTATCCAGCCTCTTGTTCCAGGATCTTCAAGCTTTGTCAGACATGGTGACATGTGTGACCCAGTCATGCCATTGGTCACAAGTTGGATCAGTAACTGGCCACTTCCAGAAGTTTTGTATTACCTTTACATCAAAACATCTTGCAAACAGGAAAAATTGAAGGGCAAAGGTTTTGTGGGTGGGTTGGTGAACTAATCCTTTAATGGGAAGCCTTGCCTGGTTACTGGAGATGGTCAGTTTCAGCTTCAAAGATTTTTAGCTAGGATCACCCTGGGAGTTTCCACTGCACTAGCTTTCTACCTCCTTACTCTTAAATGCCCTCCAAACTCATATTCTCTCCCAGTACTCAGTACTCTCTCCCTCCTCTCACATTATCTAACCCATCCTGCTCCAAATTCCCACCTACCCCAATCCATCAGCTATATCTCAACTATTTCTCCATCCAAGGGAAATGTGTGCATCCCTGCTTAAGCCCTCCTTGTTGTTTAGTCTCTCTGAGTCTCTGGATTGTAACATGGTTATCCTTTACAGCTAATATCCTCTTGTAGTTGAATACTTACCATGTGGGTTTGTCTTTCTGGGTCTGTGTTAGTTCTCTCAGAATGATTTTTTTTTCTAGTTTCACCCATTTTCCTTCAAATCTCATGATAGCATATTTTAGACAGCTAATTAATATTCTATTGTATAAATTCACCACATTTTCTTTACCCATTTTTTTGTTGTTGTTGCTGTTGAGGCATATTTAGGTTGTTGCCAGTTTCTGGCTATTATCACTAAAGCTGATATGAACATAGATGAGCAAATGTCCTTGTCGTAGGACGGAACATCCTTTGTGTGTACGACCAGCAGAAGTAGTAGATCTGGGTCTTGAGGTAGATTACCTTCCAATTTTCTGAGAAACCACCATACTGATTTCCAGAGTATCTCCAAAAGTTTACACTCCTAGCAGCAATGGAGGAGTGTTCCCTTGCTCTACATGAACTGTCACTTGTGTTTTTGATCATAGAAATTCTGACAGGTATTATAAGGTTGAATCTCAAAGTCATTATAATTTGCATTTCTCTAATGGCTAGGGACATTTAACATTTCTTTAAGTATTTCTCATTCATTTGAAATTCCACTGATGAGAATTCTCTGTCTAGATCTATAATCCACTTTAATTCATTTATTTAGTTTGTTCATGTCTAGATTTGTGAGTTCTTTAAAATTTGGATGCTAACTTGGTCTGATGTGGGATGGTGAAAATCTTTTTACATTATATATACTTTCATTTTTTTCTATTGATGGCATCATTTGCCATACAGAGCTTTTCAGAGATTCCAATATTAATTCTCAATTTCACTGTATATGATATCCATGCTCTCTTTAATAATTTGTTTCCTGAGCCAATATGTTCAAGGCTATTTCCTACTTTTTCTTCTACCAGGTTCATTATACCTGATATTATACTGGGTCATTGACATACTTCAACTTAAATTTTGTTCAGGGAGACAGATGTGAATCTATTTACATTTTTCTATATGTTGACATCCAGGTAGACCAGTACTATTTGTTGAATTTGCTTTCCTTATTCCATTGTATATTTCTGGCCTCTTTATCAAAGATCAAGTATCCATAGTTGTTTGGATTTATGTGTGGGTCTTCAATTAAATTCCATTGATGAACCTATCTGCTTTTATACCAAACAAATGTGGTTTTTATTACCATTACTCTGTGGTCCAGTATGAAATCATGTATGGTACAATTTACAGTTCTTTTATTGTACAGGATTTGCTGAGCAATCTTGGATTCTTTGTTTTTTCCATGTAAAGTTGATGTTGTTTCAAGCCCAGTGAAGAACTGTGTTGGCATTTTGATGGAAATTGCATTGAATCTGTATATATATTTTTAGTAAGATGATCATTTTTATTATGTTAATCCTAGTGATTTATGTGAATGGGAGATCTTTCTATCTTCTGATAGCTTCTTCAGTTATTTTCTTCAAAGACTTGAAGTTCTTGTCATAAAAGTTTTTCACTTGTTTTTTTAGAGTTACACCAGGATATTTTATATTATTTGTGTTTATTGTAAAGGGTGTTGTTTTCCTAATTTCTTGCTTTGTCTGTTAATCATTTGTGTATAGGAAGAACTGGTTTATTTTTTAGTTGATTTTGTCTCCAGACACTTTGCTGAAGTTGTTTATCTGCTGTAGGTGTTCTTCGGTAGAATTTCGGGGTCACTTATATATGCTATCAAATCATCTACAAATAGCAATACTTGGCCTTTTTCTTTCCAATTTGTATCTCCTTGATCTCCTTTAATTCTCTTATTAGAACTAGAACTAATTAACTAGTTCTTACCTAAAACTTCAAATACTATAGTGAATATATATTGACACAGTATACAGTCTTTAATTGCTTTAATTTTCTCTCCATTTAATTTGATGTTGGTTATAAGATTGCCGTAAAACATATTATGCTTAAGTATGTCCCTTGATCTCCAATCTTTCCAAGACTTTTATCATGAAAGGGTATTGGATTTTGTCAAAAGCTTTTTTTTTTTTTTTTTTTAGCATCTAATGAGATGATACTGTGATTTCATTTTGTCTTTCAGCTTTCCTATATGGTAGATTATAGTGACAGATTTTAAAACCTTGAAACATCCCTACATCTATAGGATGAAGCATACTTAATCATAGTGAGTGGTCCTTTTGATATGTTCTTGGATTCAGTCTGCAAGTCTTTTATTGAATATTTTTGCATCAATATTCATTAGGGAAATTGCTCTGTAATTCTCTTTCTTTCTGAATATGCATGGTATGTGACTGTGACTTTATCAAATAAATATGGCAATGTTCCTTCTGTTTTGATGTTCTGAAGTAATTTGAGGAGTATTGGTATTAGTGCTTTTAAAGTTAGGTAGAATTCTCCATTAAAATCACCAGGCTCTAGGCTTTTATGAGTTGGGTGACTTTTAATGATCTCTTTTATTTCCTTAGAGATTAGAGGTCAATTTATATTGTTTTTCTCATATTGATTTAACTTCAGTAACTAATGCCTATCAAGAAAAAATATGTCCATTTCTTTTGGTTTTCCTATTTTTTTGAAGTAGAGGTTTTAAAGCTATGACCTAAAGATTCTTGAGAATACCTTGGTTTCCGTAGCTATTTTCCCCTTTTCTTTCCTCATTTTAGTAATTTAGGCATTTTCTCTATGTCATTTAGGTAGTATGGACATGGTTTGTCTATCTTCTTGATTTTCACAGAAAACCAGTTTCCTCTTTTATTGATTCTTTATATTATTCTCTGTTTCAATTTTATTGCCTTCAGTCCTGAATTAGATTATTTCATGTCATTGATTCCTTAGGTATGTTTGCTTCTTTTTGTTCCAGAACTTTCATGTCTGTTATTTAACAGATTTTTTTGAGCTTTCTCCAATTATTTAGGCACTTAGTTCTGAGAACTTTTCTCTTAGCATTGCTTGCATTGAGTCTTATAAGTTTGGGTATGTTATATACTCATTTTCTTTGAATTTTAGGAAGTCTTTAATTTCTTTCTTTATTTCTTCATTGACCTTGATGTAGTAGTCATTCAGTGGGGAGTTTTTCAGTTTTCATGAGTTTATAGGCTTGTGTTGTTTTCATTGTCATTGAAATTCAGCTTTATTCTGATGTGGTCTGATAGGATACAAGAGGTTATCTTAATTTTCATGTATCTGTTGAGACTTGTTTTATGTCTGAGAATGTGATCAGTCTTGGGGAAAGTTCTGTGAGGTGCAGAGAAGAAGATATTTTCTTTTATGATTTAGTGAAATGTTCTATATATATCTTTTAGTTGCAATTGTTCAAAATGTTAGCTCCATTATTTCTCTGTTTAGTTTTTCTTTGGATAACTTAATTATTGGTGAGGATGGAGTATGGAAGTGTCCCACCATTAATATATAAGGTTGGGTTTGGTGCCTTATTTACTCTTTAGTATTGTTTCCTTTTAAAATGTGAGTACCCTTGCATTTACAGTGTACATCTCAAGAACTAAGATGCATCTTGGTGGATATTTTCCTTTGAGGAGGGTAAAATATCCTTCCCCATCTTGTTCGATTAATTTTTATTAGATGTATATTATTCAACCCTCTGCTCTTATTTAATTTCTACCTTTGATGCTATCTTTGATTTATTTTATACAGGAGAATGATGGAATCTGATTTCACATACATTTTCTAAACTGTGTCTTTTTATTGGGGCATTGAGTCCAATGATATTAAGAAATATTAATGATCAATAATTGTTAATTCTTATTGTTTTATTGTTTTTCATGTTGGTGGTAGTATGTGTGTGTATGTGTGTGTCTGTGTGTCTGTGTGTGTATGCTTATGTGTGTTTTACTCCCTTCTAGTGGTTTCATAGTGTGAGATTATATATTTCCTGTGTTCACAGGTGTAGTTAACCTCTTTTGAAGTTTTTCTCCTAGTAGTTTCTGTAGGGGTAGAGTCATGTACAGATGTTGGCTGAATTTGCCATTGATAAGGAATGTTGTAGATAGTATTTTTAAAAAAACCAGTCTAGCTTGTTCCCAGATAGCCACCATTTTCCCACAACTCCAGCTCTGGACCGCAATGCTGGCTACCTTGAAACATAGGCCCTGGCACACATGAGACATCAGCATGTGGATGGTTCTGCCAATCCACCACAGCATCCACAAAGCTCTGCTGAACCTCAGACAATACCTCCCATGCTTGTAGCATCCACTAGTAATGAGACTCTTAGAGCTTAAATATTATACAATTGATTATATATTTGGAAATGCTCAATTAACAAGATGTCCACACAATTAGAATTGTAAATCCAATTACCTAAACTTGATATTAATTACCACCTTAGACTGCTAGAGACACTCGGACATCTGCCTCCATCTTCTCTCCTCCTTTTCCCCTCCTCTACTCCTTCTCCTTCTTCCTACTCTTCATTCCTCCCACATTAGCTCCTCACAAATTACTGAGATTTATTGCAAAATGTTGGGGGGTGGGGATATCCAGCTACAATGGAATATCTTGTTTCTCCATTGGTGGTCACTGAAATTTTGCTGGGTACAGTAATCGGGGCTGGAATCTATGATCAATTAGAGTCTACAGGACATATTTCCAGACTCTTGCAGTTTGTGGCAAAGGGACATTTTTTTCTGGTTTCTATTCGGTGTTCTATAAGCTTCTTGCTTCCTTAAAAGCATGTCATGAATTAACTTAAAATCTTTAAAAATCAGTTCTAGCAATGGCAAACAATAAAGACAACCTTTCTATTTTCCCCTATTGGGGAAACACAAAAACATTTAAACAAAATCAAGCAAAGAAACAAGAAAACTCTAAGTTTTGGGGCCAGAGGTGTTATCTCATATTGAAGTCTTGTCTGTTAGTCATTAGAAGTTGAGTACTTTTGCACTGTATCGGTGGGCCCTTAGCAGAAAGAACTGACTAGTATCTCATAACCAGAGAGCTCTGAGCTCCAGCTCCTTTTCTCCAGTTCCTTTTCTCTACTGGGTAGAGCCCTTTTCCTTCCTCTATTTCTATTGCTTGTAACTTAACATTCCATCTCTGGGTTTGGTTTTCCCCCTTACCTAAGTCTGTTTATTCTGAACTTCCTTAAAGAGGGCACAGAAGATTGGGATCACTAGTGAACATGTTGTAACTAGCTCCAAGATGACAACTGAGACAAAGCTGTACAAGATCCAAGTGCCTTCTGCTGATATGTGCTCCATTTTCTAACTTGGGAAATACTTTTTCCTTTAATTTCTGACTCTCTCTTTCAAGATTTCAATTTACCAATTTAAAACTTAATACCTTACCAGTTCACATGCCTGAGGCCTTTTTATTTTGTTCCTTGTGGTATTGCTAGTCCCACCCTAGTGCTTCAGATAGCTCAGGGCTCCTGGAAAATTTTTAAAGAATTTAAGTAAATTCAAAATGTCACTACAGTTCAAGTTTGTTGTTTTCTTTTTTAAAAATTAATTATTTTACTTATTTACATTTCAAATGTTATCTCCCCTGCAGGTACCCCCTCCACGAGTCCCTCACCCCATCCCCTAGCCCCTTCGATTCTAAGAGGGTGCTCTCCTACACACCCACACACTCCTGCCTCACCCACTACCTCCTTACCCTTCCAGTATCTCTGTCTCTGGGATGTCTGGGGCATGCAGTCTCAACTGGTCCTAGCAGATTCCCTCCCACTGAGGCTAGACAAGGCAGTCTTCTGCTATATAAGTAACAGGGGCCACAGACCAACTCATGTATACTATGGTTGGTGGTTTAGTCCCTGGGAGCTCTTGGGAGTCTGGTTAGTTGATACTCTTGTTCTTCCTATGGGTTTGCAATCCTCTTCAGCTCCTTCAGTCCTTCCTCTAACTCTTCCACTGGGGTCCCCGGGCTCAGTCCAGTGGTTGGCTGTAAGTATCTGTATCTGCCTTAGTCAGATGCTGGGAGAGCCTCTCAGAGGATAGCCATACCAGGCTCTTGTCTGTGAGCACATCATAGCATCAGCAATAGTGTCAGGGTTTGGTGCCTAGGTATGAAATGGATCCCAAGATGGGGTGGTCTCTTGATGACCTTTCCTTCAGTCTCTGCTCCATTGTTGTCCCTGTATTAAATTTGTTGTTTTCTAATTAATGAGTTACAATTAAAAAAATAAAAATAAAAGCATGTCTTTCTTTAGATTAGGAAATTTTTTCTCTGTGATTTTGTTAATAATATTTTCTTCAGCTTTTGAGTTTGGCGTCTTCTCCTTCTATTACTATTATTCTAGGTTTAGATTTTTCATAGTGTCTCAGATTTCCTGGACATTTTATGTCAGAATTTTTTTTAATTTAACATTTTTCACAGTCTATGGTATCTTCGATACCTGAGAATCTCTCTTTCATCTTTCTTGTTCTGCTGATGTTTCTGTCTGTAGTTCTTTTTCACATACCTGGATTTTCCATTTGCAGAACTCCCAGAGGTCTTATAACCTTTGTGTATTCTGTTTCCATTTTCAAGTCTTTATGAGTTTTATTTATTTTCAAATTGTTTTCTTGTTTTGTTTTCATGGCTCTCTTTAAGGGATTTATTCATTTCTGCAATTGTTTATTTTTTCCCAGCTTTCCTTAAAGGATTTATTAATCTCCTCTTTAAAGACCTCAATCATCTTCATAAAGTCAATTTGGGGGTTATTTTCTTGTGTTTCACTGTCTTGAAATATTCAGGTCTTCCTGTATTAGGATAACTGTGCTCTGATATTGATATGTTGCCTTGACTATTGTTGCTTGTATTCTTACACTGACATATAAGTATCAGTTTTTGTGGTAATTCTAGGTCTGAATTCTTTATTCTAAATTTGTCTTTGTTGGATGTGTATTTTTCCCTCTTCTCTATTTTTCTAGTCTTTGTGACCTTGGTTTCTGGCAGCTGATGTGACCCGTGGTCCAGTAGAGGGAGTCTAGGAGTTGGGGGCTGAAATTCTGGTAACTATTGTGGCCTTTCTTTCATCAGGGTTCTCTGCCTCAGTTAGAGTGTAAAATGTGGTAATGAGAAGGGGTGTGGGACTAGAGAATATAGTGTCAGAGGAGACATTCAGAGATTGGAGGAATTCTATGTGCAGACTATCTGTCTGGAATTCTGGTGGTCTGTGGGGCCTCTGGGCCAACAGTCAGTCTCTGCTTGTGTTTGCCAATCTGTTCTTCAGACTCTTGTGGACTGTATCAGTTGTTCTTATTGCCATAGCCTGTGCTCAATCAGTGAATATCCACCCAAGTTGAGGGCAGGAGCATGGCAGTTGACCATGGGAGGAAGGAAGGACTAGTAATAGACTGTTTCTTTGAGAACCTAACTGATTGGCCTTATGTTGTTTATTAATTATCAAACAGTTGAATCTTTACCATTTATGTAACTGTGAGATACTTTGTGTGAGATACAAAAGATTAAAATCCAAATTAGCCTTATTTAAAAATAGATATTCTGCACTAACTTTCTAGTCCAGAACCTTATCAAATTAAGCATTTCCTGATTATATTCAATGAAAGTTTAGAAAAACATTAAATAAAAATTATTATAACAATAATGAACTTCATAAATATATGCTTCTGGGTACCCACATAGAGTCATATGGCTATTACATTAAGATTCTGAAGTAATAGTAAGGAAAGTTCAATAAAGAGCTTTAAACTGTCAGAGTGGAGACAAACTGGCACATGTAATCTATCCATCAGCAGGATAGAGATAGTCACTCAATAAAAACATGGGGGAAACTTTGACTAATAATTAATTGGAGTCAGATATAACTGAGTAGATATCAATTACTACAAACTACAAAAAAATGCATTCATGCATTATTGTTTCAATACAGTATCATCAACAAACTCTGGATGAGGAGAGAGCAGTCAGGCTTGACTTAACTGAAAAATAATTTGTGAATTTGGAGATAAATCAATACAGAATATACAGTCTCAGAAATATGAAGAAAAGAAGTATTTGGGAAGTAGCTCATTTTGCAAAGTACTTGTTATGCAGCATTAAGACCTCAGCTCACTAGCACCTAAGCAGAAACTGAGTGTGGTGGCACATACATGGTATTACAGCACTGAGGAAACAGAGACACAGAAGTACTGGGGCTTGATTTTTAGCCAGCCTTTCATAGTCACAGTAAATGACTCTATCCCTAAAATAATTGCGCCCATTTCCTGAGTAATCACAAAGGAGAGTAAACTTCTCACCTCAATATGGACATGTACTGTACCACATGGAGTATGTATAATATATATAATATATATATATATATTCTATGAAAATATATGTGTGTCTGTTTATTTTCATGTGTTCAGGAATGTATGTATCTTCTAGTATATATACGAAACTGAACAGAAGTGGGGCATATCTTCATCCCAGACCTCTGTAAACTGAGGCCTAGGAAGTAAGTTTATTACCTATTTTCGTTAAATTGTAAGTACTTCCTCAGTTTTGTAAACAAGGGAGATCCTCCACAGAAGCTTGGTAGGTAAGTTGCTCTCTAAAAATCATGATACTATAGCTATCATAAAGTCACAGAAAGCCTGGCAAACTTCTTGGTAGAACTGAAGAACAAAGTATGTATCCAGATCTCATAATTGCTGTGCATTATAAGCCAGTGAAATTTGCCATGCTATACTTTGGACTTACTTGAGACTGTCTCTCCTACTTTTTGATTTCTACCATGAAAACTGGGAGTACTTATTCATTCCTGCCACATTAAGCTGGTCTGGTTCACACATTCACTGCTACAGAAGAAATTTTTACCTAAATCTAGAATGACTGAGAAGCACCTAAAGAAGTGTTCAACATCCTTAATCATCAGAGAAGTACAAATCAAAAGGATTCTGAGATTCTACCTCACACCAGTCAGAATGGCTAAGATCAACAACTCAGGTGACAGATATTGGCAAGGATATGGAGAAAGAGGAACACTCTTTGTTTGCTGGAATGATTGCATGCTTAAACAACCACTCTGGAAATCAGTCTGGCAGTTCCTCAGAAAATTGGAAGTAGTTCTACCTGAAGACTTAGCTATACCACTCCTGGGAATATTTCCAATAGATGTTCCAGTGTAAAACAAGGACACATGTTCCACTATGTTCATAGCAGCCAGAAGCTGGAAACAACCCAGATGACCCTCAACTGATGAATGAATACAGAAAATGTGGTACATTTACACAATGGAGTACTACACAGCTATTAAGAACAATGACTTTAAAATTTGCAAACAAATGGATGGAACTAGAAAATATCATTCTAAGTCAGGCAACCCAGTCACAAAAGAACACACATGGTATATACTTACTGATAAGTAGATATTAGCCCAAAAGCTATGAATAACTACTATGCAACTAACAGACCCTATGAAGTTAAGAAGGAAAATCAAAGTGTGAATGCTTCAATCCTACTTAGGAGGAGGAACAAAAAAATCAAGTGAGGTAGAGGGAAGGAGGGACCTGGGAGGAAGAAATGAGGGGGAGGAAAAGTGGGAGCAGGAACAAGTCTTGTACTAGATAGGGGAGAAGTACAGAGGGTCAGGAAATTGAGTAGAGGTGTGTATCAGTGGGGGGATGCGGGACTGGGTGAAGCCAATAGAAAGCCCCAGATGCCAGGGAATCAAGAGGTCCTGGGTTCCCAGGACCCAACCTGGATGACATTAGCAGAAATACCCGACAAAGGGGAGATAGAACCTGTAGAGACCATATCCAGTGGATAGGCATGGCCCTCACTTGAGGGATGCGGCTACCCATCCATCTCAAAAATTTTAACCCAAAATGATTCCTGTCTAAAGGAAATGCGGGGACAAAAAGGGTAGAGCAGAGACTGAAGAGTTCATACAGGGACCTCCCAACCTAGGGATCCATCCCATCTGAAGACATCAAACCTGGACACTATTGTAGATGCCAAGAAGCACTTGCTGACAGGAGCCTGATATAGCTGTCTCCTGAAAGGCTTTGCCAGAGCCAGACTAATACAAATGTGGATGCATGCAGCCAACCATTTGACTGAGCACAAGGATCCCAATGGAGGAGTTTGGGGTAGGACTGAAGGAGCTGAAGGGGTTTGCCACCCCATAGGAAGAACAACAATATCAACCAACGAAGTCCCCCAGAGCTCCCAGGGACTAAACCACAAACCAAAGAGTACACATGAAGGGACCCATGATTCCAGCTGCATATATAGAAAAGGATAGCCTTATCTGGTATCAGTGGAAGGAGAGGCTCTTGGTCTTGTGAAGGCTTGATGCCCTAGGTTAAGAAGATGCTAGAGCAGTGAGGTGGGAATGGGTGGGTGGATGGCTGAGCACCTTCATAGAGGCAGGAGGAGGGGAATAGGATGGGGGAGTGCAGAGGGGAAACCTGGAAGTGGGGCAACATTTGAAGTGTAAATGAATAAAATAACCAATAAAAAAGAATAACTTATATCTTAACCACCCCTGATGTAAGTAATCTTGATATAAATATTGTTTATTTTTAGCTTGGGCTTTATATCTAATGACAGGACCATGTCTGTGTTTTGAAGGCGAATGAATGTATTTGGCTTGTGAGACATTCATGTATTTGGTGGAACCAACAGATAAATACTAAGCATAAAACTGTTCCTACTCTCAAGTTACAGTTAACGATTCAACCTCTAAGAGAAAATCATTTGGAGGGGCTGTCTGGAAGCCAGGAAATCTCTGTCAGGACTTGATCATACTGGATCTTCATTCTTTGACTTCCCTTCCCCAAAACTGAGAGAAATGAAATTTCTCCTACTTCCATCTCCATTCCTTGTAGTTTGTTAATACCACCAAAAAAACTATCACCAACTAGGCAGAAAAAAAAAGTGACATTTATATCATGTCTCAGAATTAGAATTTTGCTGAATAGTGATTTAATTTATTTGATCCAGTTGAATAAATAAGTTTTAAATTTAATTGATAAGAATAAAGATTATTTGAATGAGCTATTTGATGTTTCTTGTTCATTGATAGTCCCTGTGTTTTTCCTCTGATAACTTTAAAAATAGCTAGCATGTGTGGCTCAACCAACAGATGAACAAACAAAAATGCTTTATCTGTTACCTTTCCTTTTGTCTGATTTCCCTCATGTACATAGTAGTAGTATGGCATTCATTGTGGTCTTTTTCAATATGGAATCTTTCTCCTAGAAGGATAATGACTCTTCACAAACCTTAACGCTCAGATAATTCCACATTCCGCTAAAATAATAGAAACCACTTACCATGGCCAGTTAACTGGACTTAATAAATTCAGTGCTTTTGAAGTTGGATTTCCAGGGCTACTCTTGTTCAAATGTTTTTCTCAAGCCATGAAGCACAGTTGTCACTGTCTGAAACATCTTTACTGCTCAGTCTGAACTGTCTTCATCCCATCCTTCACCTGTCAAGAACATCTCATGAGCATCTTCCTTAAAACCTTCTCACCTTTGGATTAGTGATTTCTACATCCAGACATGTTTTTGTTTTTTTGTGGTTGTTTTTGTTTTTTTTGTTTTCTACACTTATTACAGTGGGTTGTTTATATAGACATTTACCACTCTATGACAGAGAATATACCATACATCATTTTTTACTATTCATACTTCTATATCAAAATGTACATAAAATGTAGCTAATGCTTTTTAAACACTGAGGTAAACTGTATGTAACTTATGCATTACTTAAATTTCTGCTTCTTGTGGAAATAGGAGGTCTTACAAAAGTTCAACCATGACATTCCAGCTAGAGCTTTAATCTTTAACTAAGCACATTCCCTGGATTGTCATGAGAATCCATGCCTGAAATATATTTTATGTGAGTTTATCACCTCTAAACTCCTTATTAGCATGGGGTCTCACAGAGTAGCTAGATGGGAAGGTCATTTTTTAAATCACCTAGCTATTACACAGTTCCTTTAAAATTAAATTGAAAAGATGTGATAAGAAAGAAATCTAGGGGACATTAGCTGTGAATCCCAGCAGTCCTGATTGACGTGGTGGTCACAAAGGCTCAGAACATTGCTGATTGGAGCAGGAGGCAGTTAACATGATGCTGATTTTTTCCTTGTTCTGCCAGTTAGATATGACGCATGCATGGCAAGGGACTCCCGCAATTTGAAAGGTAATAATATTCTTTTGTTTCCAAGATGTATGGTGGGGATTTAGAAGTCAAGTATTGTGAAATGACAATATGGCTCTAAATCAGTCTACTTTAAGCAGAGAGATGGGAGCACATTGCTTTCAGATTCTAATCATGCAGAGAGCAAGCATGTTGCTTCACCTGAATGCAGATTTACTTTCCAGTGTTTGAAGTTCTATACAGATGAAGTAGCTGCTATCTATGGTTGGAAGTTGGCTATCATTGATAAAGGTTACAATTAAATGTTGCTTAATAAGAGCAAAAAAATCATCATATGCAAATTATAAACACTATATATTGTAAAATATGACAGAAATTTATAAATAATCCAGTAAGAAAACATAGTGGCAACTAGCAATAAGAGTACTTTAGTTTCTGATCTATATTTTTTTCATAAATAAAATTTGAACATACATGCTTCTGATCTGTATTTTGTTTTATAAATATATAAAATTTGAACATACATGTATGTATTTGGGTGTTTGAAGGCAACAATGTAGATAGACATACCAAACCTGGTGACTGCTAGTCAACTGTTCTACAACTGTGTTATGTTCTCTAACCAATCAAATGTGTTTCTCGCATCAATAGCAAACACACACACATATATATAAAAGTATATGTGTATAATATGTGTGTGTGTATGTGTATGTTGACATACATATATCCCTACCAATCATCTCAAAATAACCCCAAAGCTTAGCACATCCCTTATCTTGTACTCTCTAGGATTATTCTAGTATTTGACACTCCATGTCTTAGGAGTACTAGTTTGTTCTCTTCCTTTATGCTCTGTTTAGAATAGGTATACTTCTTATTATTTGGTTAAAGAAGGCTACTTGTCTGAGATCATCTTTGTGTTATATATATATATATATATATATATATATATATATATATGTATATATATATACATATACATATACATATACATATATATTTGTAAAAACATATAAATATATATTTCCATTATTAATACATACTTAATCTATACTTAACAATTGAATTATCACCTTAATCCATACTTGACAATTGAATTATCTATCTAAGGCAAAAAAACAAGTTGCTGAGGATTGCCATTTTTTCATAGTTGTGTTTTATAGGTTTATATTACTTCCTACATGTATCAGTGATTATATAAAAATAAACAATTGGGTTGGATAAGGTGATTCACTATTGTAACTCTAGAAACCTATAGGATTGGGAATCAAGAATCACTGTGTGTTTAAGACCAGTCTATTACATAGAGTGAGATCTTATTTAAAAACAATAAAAGACTGACAACTGTAAAATTAATAATCCCAATTTATATATTAAAAATAAAACTGACTTTTATTTTGCATCAAAAAATGTAACATGTAAGTTAAACATTCTCAGACTAATGGATATGTGAGAATCAAGAGAAATAATATCCAAACAATAATTCATTCTGTCAAATAAAGCCACAAAAAGTAAATGTGCAGTAAATCTAAGGTGTTTACTTCATGAATACTGCTTTCAGGTCAGACACATATGATATATCACAGTGAAGGAAATTTTATTTTATCAATTAAGTTGTGCTAACCAGTTATAAGCTATCTCCCTCATGGAAAATAGCCAATAAACTACACTGAGTGTATTTCTGGTTCCAATAAAAGAAAGCTCTTAATTGGAAATATACACTCTGTGCATCAAAAAATTAGTAAGGAAATTGCAGTTTTTTCCAAATATAGTTTTAGCAATTATAAAGGCTAAGTATATCCTTTTCACCATGTGCCTAAAATAAAATTGATATTGTTGTCAGTAGACTGAATGTTCTTACTCTACATAAATGTTGACAAAATGTAAATGATGGTTGGAAGTTCTTATATTCAAAACATCAAAATTTCTTCAGTTCAAACTTCTTTCTTATTTATACTTTCTCAGAAATACTGGAAACATTAGACATCAATGAACATTTGTTTTCTAATATGCAAAATGTATGTGATAATATACAGAAAATAGCCACTATTCAAAGTAAAATAAATCACATATAGGTGAATGCCTACTATATTTAAAGTAAGCTACAAACTTTATAAAACCCTGTAAAGAAAAATCTACCTAAATCAGAACTATTCTATACCAGTGAACAAAACCCCCTTTTAATAAGAATATGTAGTTCAAACATTCTGATTACATTTTGATGTAAGTGCCTAGCTCATAATTTTCCTCATCAAGTGGGGTGTTTACCAACATTCTGTACATTTTATCATGGGTATTCATTTTTTAAAACAAATCCAAACATTCATGATGCATTTGATTTCAAACATATCTCATGAGCACCCCCCATTTCTATAAAATGTTCATGTAGCATAGAATTAAATAGTGACAAAACATAAAATTCATGCTGGAACCTGTTGGGAGCCGCGGCAGGTGCTGGCAAAGTCCGCCATCGCTAGGTGGCGCTGTCAGCCATAATTCTTCCT
>NW_021604576.1:14012852-14023765 GCF_004785775.1 Grammomys surdaster
GTGTATGGTTTCGCCGGCGAGACGACTACACGCGCGCGCCCCGCACAGGAACCAATGACCTCAAGTGAAAACTGACGTTGGTCACTTGGCATCATTATAGCCACTTCTGAGTGCTGCCACCTTCATTCCTACCTGGCATGACTTGATCTGTGCTCTATGATCTGTTAGGTTTAAAATATCAGGGTGATGAAAGAGTTAAATTTTTCTGAATTGCTTTTTCTTCCTCATTCAATGGTTAGTTTTATTTCGCATTTTTAACATGATAGATGTTTCTGTCCACTGGATAACATATTTGATGAGCATTTACATCACTTTTGTAGGTTTGCAGCTTATAGCTCAGTCTCAATTATTCCACAGCTTTTTAGCCTTCCTCTGCTACTCCTTTTAATCACTCGCACTCTCTCAGTGTTACAGGTAACAAGCCACAGAGTTCTATAAGTTTTATGAGCTCTCTTCTTGACAGAAGAGAGTGGTTTAAAATGTTGATGAAAACATTTTAACAACATGAAATAGTAACTGTATGAAAAGCATTACACCAAAATGTTTTCCACACTCTGGATGATAATGACTTAGGTTTTATGTTTCAAAGTGACCTTTGATTTTGAAGAGCTTTCAGTATTGAGTCACACAGCTGTTCCATTTGGATCATCTATACCTTTTTGAGAACTGAATCTGACACTGTTACATAATTGGGTAGATTCATGTAAACTTTTATTTTGTTTTCAGCCTCAAAATGTTTTTGTTCAATGGTTCTGATTTAAAGTTAGCACCACTGGACAAGAGAGAGCCAGTGGGTTTGAGCATCACTAAATGGAACCCAACCTTGATTATCTGCTTTCATCTGCATTTATAGATACTTGCTCTATGCTACCATGAAGAGAATTTTTTATGATGAGAACCATAATTCCTGATTCTGTCACTCTGGGGAGAGTCTTCAGCATCCTGAAAATCATATTGATCACAACTAAAGGAAAAAAATGAAGGGATGTCAATAATAATAAACTGCTAAAAATAAAAACAAACTAAAATAAAAAATTAGTATTGTGAGTTATGAATTTTTACTTTGTTATTCACACATAAACAGAGAAGTAGCAGGGATAAAATTAGGAAACTAGCTTTTTCTGCTGGGGCAGACTCCTAGCTGGTCTGCTCCTGTAAAGACACCATATCCTGGCCCATCCTAGAGGATCTGTTCCACTCAGAGCAGTTGAGATTCTGCTGTACTCAGAGCATTGACACCATATCCTGAGACATCTCAGATGATCCTCTGCACTCAGAGCAGTGGGACAACTGACACCACAGCCTGATGCATCCCAAAAGACCTGCTGCACACGGGGAAACTTAGCAACTGATCACCAGTATGTCCACTCCCCTAAAGACACCACAGCTTGAAGGCATCCCAGGAGCTCCTCTGTACACAGAGCAACTGGAAAACAGACATCACAGTTTGAACACCTCCTGGGGCCTCTATGCCTTGCAGGGCAACTGACCCAAAAGACTGAAAGCCTCCCTGGAGTTCTGCTGCACACAGAGAAACAGAAACCACAGTCTGTAGAGCCCCTTGACTGCTCCTCTGAAGACTTAACAGTTTGAAGGCCTTCCAGGAGATCCTCTGAAACCAGGGTAACAGATCAGTAGCTTCTCAGCCTCTCTGAAGAGCCCCTGGTTGGAAGGCCTCTCGGGTGGTATACTACAACCAGGGTCACAAGCCTACGGAGAAACCTGAAGCAACCCAGGAACAAAAGAGGCAAACTTCAGACAGAATCATCCAGACCAGAAAACACCAGGGATAACCAGATGGGAAGCAGCAAGCACAAGACCATAAGCAACAGAAGCCAATATATGTGGGCATCATCAGAACCTAGTTCTCCCACCACAGCAATCCCTGACTACACCAACACACCTAAAAATCAGGAAGTTGATCTAAAATCCTATCTCATGAAGATAATAGAATCTTTTAAGGAGCATATAAATAACTCACTGAAAGAAATACAGGAAAACACAGGTAAACAGGTAGAAACCCTTAAAGAGGAAACAAATCCTTTAAAGAAATACAGAAATATACAATCAAAAAGGTGAAGGAATTGAGTAAAGCAGTCCAAGATCTAAAAGTGTAAGTAGAAACAATAAAGAAAACATAAATGGAGGCAAACTTGGAAATGGAAAACCTAGGAAAGAAGTCAGGAGTTACAGATGTAGGTATCACCAACAGAATAGAAGAGATAGAAGATAGAATCTGAGATGTAGAAGACACCATAGAAGAGATTAACTCAACTGTAAGAGAAAATTCAAAACATAAAATCTCCTAACACAAAGCATTCAGGAAATTCAGGACACAATGAAAATACCAAATCTAAGAATAATTGGAATAGAGGTGAACAAAGATTCTCAGCTCAAAGGACCTGAAATTATCTTCAACAAAATCATAGAAGAAAACTTCCCCAACCTAAAGGAAATGATGGCCGTAAAGGTACAAGAAGCCTACAGAACACCAAATAAATGGGACCAGAAAAAATCCTCTTGTCACATAATAATCAAAACACTAAACACACAGAACAAAGAAAAAATATTAAAAGTTGCAAGGGAAAAGGACCAAGTAACATATAAATGTAGGCCTATCAGAATTAGGGACATCTCAAAAGAGGCTATGAAAGCCGGAAGAGTCTGGTCAGAGATAATACAGACTATAGGAGAGTACAAATGCCAGCATAGGCTACTATACCAAGCAAAACTCTGCATCAACATAGATAGTGAAAACAAAATATTCCAGGACAAAATAGAATTCAAACAATATCTATCCACCAATCCAGTCTGACAGAGGATCCTGGAAGGAAAACTCTAGCACAAAGAAGGTAACTATACCATAGAAAAGGAAAAAGAAAAAGCATATCACAACAAAGCCAAAAGGAAAGAACCACAAACACATAAAGCCACCTACAAAACCAAACATATCAGGAATCAGCAGTCATTTGACTTTAATGTCTCTCAATATTAATGGATTCAAATCACCTATAAAAAGACATAAGCTAACAGACTGGATATGCAAACAAGATCCAGGATTTTGCTGCATTCAAGAAACACACCTCAACAACAAAGACACTGTCTCAGAGTGAAAGGGTGGGGAAAGATCTTCCAAGCAAATGGTTCTATAAAACAAGCTGGAGTTGCCATCCTAATACCCAGTATAATAGACTTTCAACCAAAAGTTATCAAGTGTGATAAGGAAGGATACTTCATATTCATCAAAGGGAAAATTCATCAAGAGAAAGTCTCAATTCTGAACATCTCTGCCCCAAATGCAAGGGCACCCACATTAATGAAAGAAACTTTACTAAAGATTAAAACACATATTGAACCCTACACAATAATAGTGCAAGACTTCAGTATCCCGCTGTCATCAATGGACAGAACATTGAAACAGAACTAAACAGAGACACAGTGAAACTAATAGAGGTTGCTAATCAAATGGATTTAAGAGATATCTACAGGATATTTCACCCTAAAACAAAAGAATTCACCTTCTCAGAACCTCATGGTAGCTTCTCCAAAATCAACAATATAATTGGTCACAAAACAACCCTCAACAGATACAAGAAGGTTGAAATAATACCATGCACCCTATCAGATCACCATGGCCCAAGGCTGGTCTTCAATAACAGCAAAAACAACAGAAAGCCAAATATACCTAGAAACTGAAAAACTTTCTACTTAATGATAACTTGGTCAGGGAAGAAATAAGAATTAAAGATTTTTAGAATGTAATGAAAATGCTGAAACATCATACCCAAACTTATGGGACATAATGAGAGCAGTGCTAAGAGGAAAATTCATAGCACCAAGTTCCCTGGTTAAAAAACAAAAAAACAAACAAAAAAACAAAAAAAACCCAACCAACCAACCAAAGAAACAAACAAACAATCAAAAAAACTGGAGAGATCTTACATTAACAAGTTAACAGCACACCTGAGAGCTCTAGAACAAAAAGAAACAAACTAACCCAAGAAGAGTAGAAAGCAAGAAATAGTCAAACTTGGGGCTGAAGTCAACCAAATAGAAACAAAGAGAACAATACAAAGAATCAACAAAACAAAGGCTGGTTCTTTGAGAGAATCAACAAGATAGATAAACTCCTAGCCAAACTAACAAAAGGGCCCTGAGGCAGTATCCAAATCAACAAAATCAAAAATGAAAATGGAGACATTACAGCAGAAACAGAGGAAATTAAAAAAAAATTATCAGATCCTACTATAAAAGCCTATACTCAACAAAACTAGAAAATCTAGATAAAATGGATGGTTTTCTAGACAGATACCACATACCAAAGTTAAATCAAGAGTAGGTAAACTATAAACAGGCTCATATCTCACAAGGATATAAAAGTCATTAAAAACCTCCCAACCAAAAAATATCCAAGACCAGATGGATTTAGTTCAGAATTCTACCAGACCTTCAAAGAAGACCTGATAGCAATATTCCTCAAACTATCCAATAAAATAGAAACAGAAGGAACTCCACCTAATTCATTCTATGAATCCACAATTACTCTGATACTTAAACCACACAAGGACCCAACCAAAAAAAGAAACTTCAGACCAATCTCGCTTATGAATATCAATGCAAAAATAATCAATAAAATTCTTGCAAACAGAATCCAAGATCACATCAAACCCATCATTCACCATGATCAAGAAGACTTCATCCCAGACATGCAGGTTTGGTTCAATATACGAAAATTCATTAAAGTAATCCACTGCATAAACAAACTCAAAGAAAAAAAGTTACATTATCATCTCCTTAGATGCAGAAAAAGCATTTGACAAAATACAACACCCCTTAAGTTAAAAGTATTGGAGAGATCATGAATTCAAGGCCTAGCCTAAACATAATAAAAGCAATTTACTGCAAACCAACAGTCAATATCAAATTAAATGGAGACACACTTGAACCAATCCCATTAAAATTAGGGACAAGACAAGGATGCCCACTCTCCCCATATCTATTTAATATAGTACTCAAAGTGCTAGCTAGAACAATAAGACAACAAAAAGAGATCAACGGAATACAAATTGAGAAAGAAGAAATAAAGGTATCACTTTTTGCAGAAGAGACATAAGTGACCCAAAAAATTCTACCAGAGAACTTCTCCAGCTGATAAACAACTTCAGCAAAGTGGCTGGATATAAAATTAACTCAAATAAATCAGTAGCCTCATTTATACAAATGATAAACAGGCTGAGAAAAAAATAGGGATACAAC
This sequence comes from Grammomys surdaster, assembly GCF_004785775.1. Classification (NCBI taxonomy): domain Eukaryota; kingdom Metazoa; phylum Chordata; class Mammalia; order Rodentia; family Muridae; genus Grammomys; species Grammomys surdaster. The sequence goes on from NW_021604576.1 coordinate 14,018,109, forward strand.
TCCCTTTACAATAGTCACAACTAATATAAAATATCATGGGATAACTCTAACCAAACAAGTGTAAGACCTGTATGACAATAACTTCAAATCTCTCAAGAAAGAAAACAAAGGGGCTGGAGAGATAGCTCAGCAGTTAAGAGCACTGACTGCTCTCCCAGAGGTCCTGAGTTCAATTCCCAGCAACCACCTGTAATTTCACAATCATCTATAATGGGATTCAATGCCCTCTTCTGGTGTATCTGAAGTCAGCTACAGTGTACTCACATGCATAAAATAAATATATCTTTAGAAACAAAAATAAAAGAAGGGAAGAAAGAAAGGAAGCAAGGAAGAAATCAAAGATCTCAGAAAATGAAGAGATCTCCCATGCTCACAGATTGACAGAATTAATATAGTAAAAATGGCCATCCTACCAAAGGCAATCTACAGATTCGATGCAAACCATATCAGAATCTCAACAGAATTCTTCAAAGACATCAAAAGAGCAATTTTCAAATTCATCTGAATTTTCTATTCATCAAATAGAAGGTAACCACCAAAAACCAAATAACCCAGTCAAAACATGGTATATAGAACTAAACAGAGAATTTACAACAGCGAAATCTTGAATGGCTGAAAAACACCTAAAGAAAAAAAAACAGAAAAGCAAAAACAATTCTTAACGATAAAAGAATGGCTGGGGGAATCACCATCCCCCGACCTCAAGCCTTACAACACAGCAATAGTGATTTAAAAAAATGGTATTGGTGCAGACACATTTATCAATGGAATAGAATTGAAAACCCAGAAATAAAACCACATACTTACAGACATTTGATCACTGACGAAGAAGCCAAAAATATACAAGGGAAAAAAGACAGCATCTTCAATAAATGGTGCTGGTCTAACTGGCTGTCTGTATGTAGAAAAATGAAAATGCACTCAAGTTAGTTACCTTGCACAAAGCTCAAGTCCAAGTGGATCAAAAACCTCAACATAAATCCAGATATACTGACTCTAATAGGTGAGAAAGAAGAAAGAGCCTTGAACTCATTGGCAGAGGGGTAAATTTCCTAAACAGAACTCCAGTGGCTCATGCTCTAAGATCAAGAATCAATAAATGGGACCTCATGAAACTGGAAAGCTTCTGTAAGGCAAATGAAAGGACATCATCAATAAGACAAATCAGCAACCTACAGATTGGGGAAAATGTCTTCACTAACCACACATCTGATAGTGGTCTAATATCCAAAATATATAAAGAACTCAAGAAGGTAACCACCAAAAACCAAATAACCCAGTCAAAACATGATATATAGAACTAAACAGAGAATTTACAACAGCGAAATCTTGAATGGCTGAAAAACACCTAAAGAAACGTTCAAAGTCCATAGTAATCAGAGAAATGCAAATCAAAACGACCTTGAGATTCCACCTTACACCAATCAGAAGGGCTAAGATCAAAACCTTAGGTGACAACACATGTTGTTGAGGATATGAAAAAAGAGGAACACTCCTCCATTTCTGGTGGGATTGGAAACAGGTACAACCACTCTGGAAATCAATCTGGAGGTTCCTCAGAAAAGTAGAAATAGATCTACCTGAAGACCCAGAAAAACCACTCTTGGGAATATACTCAAATGAAGCCCCATCATACCTCAAGGGCATATGCTTCATCATGTTCCTAGTGGCCTTATTTGTGACATCCAGAAGCTAGAAAACACCCAGATGTACTAAGACAGAAGAATGGATACAGAAATTGTTCATTTACATAATGGAATACTTCTCAGCTATTAAGAACGAAGACATCCTAAGTTTTGCAGGCAAATGGATGGAACTAGAAAATATCATCCTGAGTGAGGAAACTCAGACTCAAAAGTATTAGTAAGTTTGTACTTACTAATAAATTGATATTAGCCAAAGAAAGAAAGGAAGAAAGAAAGAAAGAAAGAAAGAAAGAAAGAAAGAAAGAAAGAAAGATAGATAGAAAGAGGGGAGGAGGGAGGAAGGAAGAAAAGTACAGAATACCCAAGATATAGTCCACAGAACTTAAGAAAGTCAACAAGCTGAATGAAGGGCCCAAATGAGGACTCCTCAGACCCATTTGGGAGAGAGAAGAAAGCAATTACAAGTGTAGACAAGTGGACAAAGGGAGGGACCTTGGAGGAATAGTGGACAGGAAGGTGGGAGGGGGAGAGGGGAATCTGATCTGGTATTGGGTGAGGGAAAAGGACTAAAACCCTGAGAGCCAGCAGAAAGAATGGAAGCTGGAGGTAGGAGGTTGGGGGGACAATCCAGAATCCACCAGAGACCTGGGAGGTGAGAGACTCTCAGGACTCAAAGAGAGGGACCTTAGATGAAATGCCCTACAGTGCAGAAAGGGAACTTGTAGAGCCCACCTCCAGCAGAAAGACAGGGCATCAAGCGAGGGATGGGGTTGCCATCCCACAGTCAAAACTTTGACCCATATTTATTCCTGTCTGAAAAAACTGCAGGGATGGAAATGGAGAGGAGCTTGAAGGAAAGAAGTTCCATAGGTCTAAAGCAGGATCCAAGGAGAGGCCCAAAGGCCTGACACTAATACTGAGGATCACAAAAAAAGGGACCTATAATGACTGCACTTCGGAAGACCAAACAAGAAGCTGAAAGATTCAGATGCAGATATTTGCACCCAACGAAAGGATAGACGCTTCTGACCACTGTGGTTGAATTAGGGAAAAGCTGAAAGAAGCTAAGGAGGGTGACCCTGTAGAAGGGCCAACAGTCTCAATTAACCTGGACCCCAGAGATCTCTCAAACACTGGACCACCAACCAGACAGCGTACACAAGCTGATATGAGGCCCCCAACACACACACACAGCAGAGGACTGCTGGGTCTGTGTTCAATCAGAGAAGATGCACCTAACCCTCAATAGACTGGAAGCCTCAAGTAGTTTAGTGGTCTGGTTGGGTGGGGTTGTGAGGGGTGAGGCCATTCTTGTATAGAGAGGCAGTAGGGAGGGAGTATGGAATGTGGAGCAGTTGAAGGGTGAACAGGGAGGAGGGAATAAAATCTGGAGGTAGAAATATAAATAAATAAAATAAACATTTTTTAAAAATTAGGAAGCTAAAAATTGTAAACTGCAATTGTCTTGAAAATACAAATTAAAGAAAGTATTAGTAGATCTTACCTTAAGGAACTATGGGCTTGTTATTTTTATTCTCTTGAATTTTTATTTATTTATTTTAGTTTTAAAAACATTTTTTGTGTATTAAATATGCCTGTGTGTGTATGCCATATAGATTCCGGAATCTGTGGAGACTAGAAGGGGCGTCAACTCATTTGGAGCTGGGAAGAACTTACTTGTGAGAAACCCAAGGAAGGAGCTACTTCAAAATGAGCTGCAAGTCTTTAGAAGAGCACCCAGTATGCTTACCCACTCTCCAGAACAGAGTAATCCTTTAAAAACTGTATGACATTCTAGTGTATGCATACAAATCTACGTTTTATAACAACATTTGAAAATATCATTTTAAAGGTAAAGATGACAGTTTATGATATTGTAAATAAGGTAATTATTTTAGCTTATATATTAATACTTCCAACATTAAATAACACTCTATATGTTAAAACACTATTAAAAAACTTTCATCAAACTGCTGACAATATTTTAATATAACATTGTATTTCAAGATAACATATATGAAATATAAGGACAATATGAACCATGTTAAAGCAAGATGTGGTGATGTGAAAGTCATTAAATAAAAAAGTAGCAAGCTACATGATTCAGAGAATTCAGCCACAAAATGCATAGTGAAAATACTATTCTTGTCCAATAAGCAATAGAGGGCAATTAAATACGACCCTTGGTTAAACAAAACAAAACAAAAAGACTCACTCACACATAAAAAACAAAAACAAACCAACAAAACCAGGAATTCATTTTAAACCTCTGAAAACTAGTTCATTTTCTCCTAAGAAGTTCACTGGATAATTTTGTGTACTACTGTAATCATGGGTCAGAGACAATTCTCTGAGAGTAAAAGAGAGTGAAGACTCACCTGGAAAGTGAATGAGAGTCTTTATATATTGAAAAGGAAGCATGACAGCCTACGTATTAAATCAAAGCAAATGTGATCAAGTGATGACTACTACCTCTGTCTCTTAGGAGTGTGGTCCAGGACAAATTACAGAGCATTCAAGTGCCTCTGCTGTGTCATCTCTGTTCATAGTGAGTCTAGAAATGGCACTTTGATCTTTCAGCATTCATAGGGCAAGTGAGAGAAAGCATCCAGAGTAACTACTACAAAGCATGATACTTTAAACTATAGAAAAACATTATCTTTTTTTACCAAGCTTGGGCTTCATATGCTTACACAGTGATAATTGACTTTCAATACCTTAACCTTTGCACCACTTCTCAGCACATGTGTGGTTTTCCGTGATTCCTTTTGAGCCTACCGAACCCTTGCTCTCTTGAATAAGGTTTTCTATCAGAGAATCTTTGCACTAACTTTTGTTCTGTAAAACTCATTTGGGTGCTTTTATTTCTTGTTCCAACTCTGTCACTTCCCAGAGTCCCTACCCAACCTCATGTGTATAGTTGTGCTGTTCTCCACCCAGAGCTCCCATGTCCCTTATTCTGCTCTAATAGATTCTCTAAATCACTTTTGACCGGAGAATAATGTATTACTTATGCCAATTGTTTAAATTATCTCTCTCATCTTTAAAATGAATGAATGCTTGTAGTTAATATTTTCCTGGTATAGTGCATAAATCAGAATTAATTCATATGAGGCATAAGCACATTTCTAAAATTGAAGTAAACATAAATTACATATCATTAAAAACAAACATAAGTATTGTCAACATCAGCTCAATAATGGATTGAGAATTCAAAAATTCTTTTCTCAAAAATACATTGTAAATAGCTAAGATAAAACATTCTAGACTCAGAGTAGAGAGCCACAGCACACTTTGTTTACTGTATCATACTTGTATCTGGTAAGGAAGAGTAAGCGTATTAAAGGAGGGAAGCTTTTCCATGCTTTTGAAGATCTAATATAGACACAATGAAGGATGCTGAACCTCCAAAGCAGCAGCTAAAGGCAAAATTATGTGTGGAGAATGTCACACTGAAAATGTAACAAAATCTAGGAATGCACACAGGCCCATGGAATGTACATAAAGATTTGTGTACAGAAATGGACTAAAAGATTGGTAGTTTTTTGTGGTATTTCCTTTTTTCTCTTCTTTTTAACATGCTATAGGACACAATAAAGTATTTACATTTTTAATTGAAAATATGTTTTTAGACAATATACTCAGATTAAAATTTGTTCACCCTCATCTCCCAGATCCTTCCCCATCTCCCCACCTATGAAACTCTAAACAAACAAGCAAAGAAATCAAGAAAACAAACACAAAGTAAAACAAAAGACACACATATATATACACACACACAGAGAGAGACACTCATACACACATATATAAAAACACACAAACATACAGACACAACCCATTAAAAACACTAATCTATCTTTCTATCTATCTATCTATCTATCTATTTATCTATCGATCATCTAATCTATCATTTATCTATCAGTCAATCTATAGACATATTTGTGTTTTTATTGGGAATATAGATAGATAGATAGATAGATAGATAGATAGATAGATAGATAGATAGATAGA
>NW_021604576.1:14023775-14038802 GCF_004785775.1 Grammomys surdaster
AGATAGATAGATAGATAGATAGATAGATAGATAGATAGATAGATAGACAGACTGACAGACAGACAGACAGACAGACAGACAGACAGACAGACAGATAGAGATATGCTACTCAGGATGCTTTCTCTCAAAAAAAATATATTTTCAACAGATCAGTAAGGTTAAAAATATCCAAAGAACCTGTTATAAGACAAAAGTTCTCCACAATACCATTGAGTTCACTTTCTTTAAACATTTGCTGCCAGTCATGGAGCCAGCCTTTAGCTATGATTCATATACCCAGTGAGACTCTAATAGAGAAAACTAATTTTTATTTGCCATCAGTTGTCAATTGGGAACAACTTCTGGATTATGGATGGGAATTATGGCTCCCTCCCCTCTTATTACTGGAACCTCATCTAGCTTAGACCTGTGCAGGCCCTGTACATGCTGATACAGTCTCAATGAGCTTATAGGTTGTGTCTAGAGGACACCGTGTCCTTGGTTTCATCTCTCCTCTCTGGCTCTTACAGTAGTTTTCTTTTCTTTTTAAAATTAATTGAAATGTTAAGCTTTTATTAATCTTTAAACCTTGTTGCCAACATGATTGTATATAGCCATTGTGAAGACATTGAAATGAGCCTCACTTCTCTCAAAAGAAAGAACTTATTTGGTCCCATGGTAGACTGCCAGCAATGAAGTGGCTGTTCCATTGTTTACCTTCATCAATGATGTATGAGAATAGCTTTGTTTCTTTACAGCTGCTGGTAATATAAGTATAGTTTGTAACTTACGTTGTGTGGCATACCTCATTATTGGTATATCTTGTGTTTTCTAATGGCTAATGATGTTGTATGTCTTTTCATATTCTTATGGCTTACTACTAGTGAATCTCTACCAGGTGTTGAAATTGCCTATTTTAAAAATCAGCTTTGTATTTCCTATGTCTTTTTTATTTAGTAGTTTTAAAATGATATACCAATCATATGTGATATTAGAATATGAAGATTTTTTTAAAGGAGAAAATGAAAATCACACATGAATATACATGCAACAAAAACTATTCTAACATTTTTTGGTGTATGCATTTATGATGACTTTCAATGTAAATGTATATGCTACAAACTTGTAACCTGAATTTCTTTGCTTACATCACCCTAAGTGTTCAAATATTGTCAATAAATCAGAATAATTGGAATGTTACTGGTTGAACAACTGACCCTCAGACTCATAATTATCAAAAATCACAAATGCAAATTAAGATAGGAGCATTGAGTCAAGTATGTTGACAGTAGCCTGCAATACATGAAGCCTTTGGCAAAATATCTCTAAAATTATTTACAATATGATTAATAACAGTAGCAAAATCACAATTAAGAAGTTGCAATGAAATATTTTTATGGTTGGGGTCACTGCAACACTGTATAAAGTGTGGGTCTTCAGCATCAAGAAGGTTGAGAGCCACTGCTCCAATCTCAGCAAGTGGGAGGCCCAGAAAGAATATTCAACTTCATAGGAAGATCATACATTAAAAAACAAAACCAACAAAACACAAAGGAAAAGAGGAAAGTACCAAGACTAAGAAGAAAATTGAAAACATCACAGTATCGGAGGTGATTGGTACAGGTACAGAAGGAAACACTTTTTAAAAGGTTTTGGAAAATAAAAATGTGGATTACAGAAAGTAAAAGACTTTCCCTTTAAGTGCTCTTACAATCTTACCATCTCCCCTACCACAGAGCTCCTAGCTCCATGAGAGGAGGATTTTCATGAAAACATTCCTTCAAGAACTGAATGTTCTAAATCTTTTACAAGGAAATTTACGAGTGTCTTTATTTGTGATTACGTTTGTCCCAATAATGTTTTAATTTTCATTTTATATCTTTCGATTTAGATTATGTTAACTTCTCTATGAGGGAAACCCTATAAATATGACTTCACTTGAGAAATGAGTTGCATTTCAATGCTTCATGTCAAAAGCATTGGTATACAATGTAACTTTTAATTTATCAGGCTTATCATCTGATGCACAAAGAAGTCTAATATTATTTCCCCAGCAGAGGTAGGGCAAGATTGTTTGTATTGATCAGAAACAAGTCACGGAGCATTTATAAGTGACTTGGAACTGACTTGGGACCACAAACTCATGTCCTACAATGGCTCTCAATTTTAGTCCAATGACTTAAGTTGCAATAAGAATAATAAAAAATGAATTTGAAAAAAGTAAGGGATGAAATGTATAAAATGACACATTACTTAAGAATAAAGGGAGGATGTGACAGCATAAAAATATTTATGAGAGAAAAGCAACGAAGAGTAGAGCAGAACAAAGACATATTAACATGAGTATTTTCCATAAAATTCATATACTCAGTTCTTCCCAAAATTTATTTTATATTTTATCCATAGGATGTTAAAATGTTTTCTCTGTATTTCTGAGCTATTCTTCTTTTTCATTTTGTAAAATATAAAAAATATGAGGACTTAATTAAAAAGCTGTTTGTTCTTCTTTCACACACACAAAAAATTGAAACAAAAATTGTCATACAGAGTAGAACTCACGTGAATTTTACTTACAAGGTATATTTTGCTGATACTGCAAAGTAATACACATACACTAATTTCATAATAAATGAGATTTATCTAATATGCCTCCAGTAGACTGTAACAATGTAGTTTTCTTTCTAAAGCTCATATGCATAAATAATTTTTATAGTGATTACAGAAATGACTTCAGCAGAAAGCAGCTAGGGGTCTGAATGCTATCATGTGCTAGACATGAGATGGCACTGTAGTTTTCTGTCTAAAATCTCAGTTTCTTCAGTTGAAATCCAGAGTTTACGTATGTGTTCAACCATAGGTGATACTGCTTCCAAAGTATCCAAAGTAGTTCTTAACCCATCCACACATCTTGGCTAATTTTTGTCTGTTGTCATACACTTAGAAGTTTTCGTTTTTACCAATAAATACCACTATAAATCATAAGCTTTAACACACATAAATACATACATATACACATACACATACACATACACACACACACACACACACACACACACACATATATATACATATACATATATATATATATATACATATATGTATATATATGTATATGTTTATTGCTTTCTTTGCTGCTGGTTTCTTCGATTTTAGCTATTTTTTCCTAAAAGTGGTCTTTAAAATATTTGGCAGGTGTGAAAGGATTTTAACGTAGACCATATCCCACCACTTCAAAAAGGCAGAAATATGGTCAGGGATTTAAAAACAAAACAGAATTCACTTCCTTTTTTTTTTTTAACACTGCCAGGAATTGTCCTAAATGCATTACACACAGACTTATGTCAGCTCGCTTGAATCCTGTGCTAAAAAAGGAATACAGCAGATGGAATATTATTATTAATAGTCCTCACAAACAATATTTGAGAAATAACAGTAGTGCAGGGGGTTCTTTCAGATAGGCGAGTTTGTGTAGTTAAAGCATAAACAAGCTTCTAGTATTTCCAAGTACCTACAGTGTTGTTGGGGACTTTTTTTCTTAACCTTGCTAAAGTGTTTTAAAATACAGAATAAGCAATCCTGCAGTACAGGCCCAGGGGTATTTGTGAAAGAGGGAAGAATAGCAGGGTGTAGCGATTAGAGAGAGTACAGTGAGAGGAGCTATCCAGGAGCCTAGAGGAGTGAGATGGCTGGGTTGTAAGAATGATGAGGAGATGTGGGACAGAGAGGGCTAGGAGCCTGGTGTGGGGCTTGAAGATGCAAGCCAAGTACTTGAATAGATAGACAGATAGAGCATGGAGGCTAGAGTGGATCCTGATTATGCCGATAGGAAAGACAGGTATGTATTAATTGGAAAGCCATGTTTCTTCTTTGACCTCAGTAAGAGAAATGACTCCTTTGGTGGATAGTACTAGGCTCCACAAGTTCCTAGGGAATGACGGCTTTTATCAGACAGAATTCTTCTTATAGTACTGGTTAAACTTGTTTCTGGATATTTGGACTGGCTTTTGGTGTTTGGGGGTTGGCATTTCCTTTGGACCTGGCAGTTAATAACAGGCCATTAGGTATATAGGAGAGTTGATTATAAATACAGGTAAGTGTTAAGTTTATGGGGAAAAAGATTCTAGAATGAAAAAAAAAACTTTTCAGAAAAAAAAAAAAAACCTTACAAGTGAAATAATTCTCTAATAGTTTGTCTCTTCGGAACTTAAAAGTTTGCTTCCAGGTTAGCCTAAGGAAAAGGGAATCGTGAATGTAATTTTTCCTGGATATAAGCTAAGCTGACATTGTGTGAGAAGAAATATAAAGTTGCTATCATTCTTGCTCAGGTCTTTGCAGTGAAATCAGTAGGGGGTGCCCTGCCCTCACTGTCACTCCTCCCATCCCAGTAACTTCATCTTTCCTTTTAAACAACAGCAATAAACAAGAGCCTGATAGTTGTAACCAAAGTTATATGTAGATTCTGTCTTTTTTTTTTTTTGTCTCAAAGTTCATTTGTTAGATTTCAGGGTAGAATTTTTAATAACATAAATTTTACATTGCTAACATTGAAAGTTAAGAGCCCCTAATTTAGCTAAAGCAGTTTTGTCTTTGTTACAGTTGTAAACTTTTTACTCATTTATTCATTTGTGTGTGTGTGTGTGTGTGTGTTCATATCCTTTGGCAAATCAGGGGTTGTCATAGGGCCACTTATGAGAGTCACTTTTGCCGTTCTACCATGTCAGTCCTGTGGAATGAACTCAGATTTTCAGTCTCAGACACATTAACATACTGAGCCATTTCTCTTGCCCAGGTGTGTACATATTTTGATTAGTGCTAAATATGTATCAGAATAAGATAGAAAGTAAACTCCATAGAGAAAATGGTGATCCTATTTTCTTAAATTTACCATTGTGAACAGATGCATTTAAATCAACAATGGAGATGTTAACGGATGAGTCCAGATAAGCAAGCATCTTAAACAAATTAGGAAATATTCTACAGATTACCTATGATTAGCCAAGAATACAAATTAAGCCTTTGGATTTGTAGCTCTGTAATCATAGTGCTAATCTTCTTTTGTACAAGCTGGCTGTGTGAATGACAGAGAGGTGGAGAGCGGCAGAGGCAGAACAGAATGTCAGTGCCATGCCAAGTTACACTCAGCGTTCCGTGAATAACTCTTTCTTTAGTATCCTCTTTCTCACCCAAGCATGGACGAGTGACACAGAAATTGTGTTTAGTCTTATGAATAAAAATCAATAATTATTTGATGAAGACGTTAAATATCTCAACATTTTAGGAGACTTGCTCTCATAAGCACCGCTTCCACTGAGCATGCGCTCCGTGGCCCTTCAGTTCACCCAATCCATCTCCTGCCTCTGTTGTTTACCCAAGTGGCTCATGTTTCAGCAGCTCCTTGGAAGTCTATATTCAGAATCAGAATGCAGCCTGAGAACATGTCTGTGGGCTGAGGAGTGGGAGGAAGGTTCACACTGTGATCACAGCCCAGTCTGTGATTGCCTCTGCTCCAAGGACAGGAGCTTGCACTAAACCTGTATAGGAAAACCTGTGTGTTTCACAACAGATGGGAGTGGGAGGGAAATGATTTCTTTCCTTGTGTACTCCACGCAACCAATATTGCTCTTCTAAGTGTAACAAATTAATGTGCTCTGCAATAAAGTGGCATAGAACTGCCCACGTGAGTAACTCAGAATTGGGTCAGTGCCAACCATCTCCTATACTGTGACTTTAGTCTAGAGAAGTATATTTTCACACCTACATGGCCATCAGCTTCAGGCAATTTCTCTGCATCAGTTGAGATTAAATTCTCTTTAATTAAGAGATAAAAACGCGGGTGAAGAATGTCTTATATCAGAGATGGCTGCAACCTTAAAAGTAACAAGAAGTAAAATATCCAAACATTGTAAAGTGAGAAATGCCTTTGTAAATTCCTCACACCCTGCCTGTGCCTTGGCTTTAGGAGTGATGTTTTGAGAGGCCAGTTCTGCTTCCTTGCTAGCTGCACTCTGAAATTAGGGGCTTTCATTGTTAGAGACCCAAATAAACAACTCGGGACTTTGACATATGTGGGAAACTGTACCGAAAAAATCATTACCAAAATAATTTTAAAAATGTATAGCAAATATTCATAGTGAAATATGACCAAAAATGATGAAGAGCTACATTTGTAACATCATTTTACAAAGACCAACAAACAAGAAGACTTTGCCAGATAAGCTAAAGATAATTCATTTATGCCTTGTTTGGGCTCTCGGCCTCAAGAGTTCCCCAATTCGAGAATCAGAGTCACCTGAGATGAATTATTTGCCAGAGGAGGATTCACATGTTAAAGTAGAGAGTGTTTGAGTTTGGTCCACATATTTCTACTATAAATAGAATACTCTAAAGATAATGTTTTGAGCTATTCGAATAAGCTCGGGATCAGTAAGGCTGACTGAACAATAATACTGGACTGACTGACAAACAAACAGGGGTTCATTGTAGATGGACACATCTTGATTAACTCAAGCTATAACTGGCAATCTTTAATTTAAACTAGTCTCTTATCTGGTGAAGGTAATGATTTGTCATGCAGCTTATTCATTTCCTGCTAATCACCAGTATTCGCGAATCGCGAAATCCCCAGCATTCAGAAACCTGTAAGAGGATTCGTGCACGTGTTCCACTTTGTGCGGCTGATTTGCAAAACAATGAGGCCGGTAATGATGCGAAAGATTGAACTGGCTCTCCTTGTGTCTCCTCTGTCTGAACTGATTGTTATTTGTAAAGAAGGCTCTTCGGAAGCCTGCTGTTCCCACAGGATGAGGCGCAGCCAGGCACTGGGTTAAGGATGACATCCTATGTCAGGGATCAGAAATCAGCCAGTTAATAGCTTTGCACTTAAAATTGTCTAACATTTTTTTTTTTTTGCTTTGTTAAAGGCCAATTTTCTAACACATAAAGTCATTTTCACATCCTTGATATATCATAGACTGCACGATTCTTTGAAAATAGCACCACTTTAAGTGATTTCTTTTTAAAGCAAGATAATTTGCTAAATATTTTATGCATCCAACCACTTTGTAATTTATGTTGATGTAATACAGACCCAGGAAACACAAAACAGTTCTTGTGAATCTAAAAAACAATGAGCACTCAGTAGTTGAGATTATATTACAAGTGCTGTTTGTTATAACAATTTTTTTTGTTATAAAAATTGTTTTAGCTGGGGGTGAATCAGTCTTTTCTCTCATTGTTAGAAAGATTAAATCTGTGCTTTTTCCATTATATAAAAGCTATTTTCAATATCCCAGGAAAGAGTGGAGATACGTTTATTTTTCATCTCTTTTCTATTTATGTCACAAATAGATATGTACTTAAATCAAGTTTTGAAAACAAACATTTTACTAAGATAAAAACTAAAGGAATTTGATAAACTGGCTAAGAAATTATTTAGAAATTGTCACTTAATTATATTTCTATATAAACACACACACACACACCATTCAAAATGAAAAAAAAATCATTCCTATTGAAAGATAATAGCCAAATCAATTTAAAGTAGTAAACAGTTGGCAATGAAAAGAAGAGAGAAGGAAAGTAGGGAATGGGGTTGAGTAGGAGGAAGAAAAAGGGTAAATAATGGCGTCTTCTTTTATAATTTAAGTAGAATCTGTTCATTTCAGGGTTCCTTCAATACTGTCTTTAAAGAGACAGCTAAAAAGGGTTGATGATTAGCCATTCATCAAAACTTCAGACCTGTGAACTAAACAAAAAAGAACAGACCAAAAAAAAAGTAAAGAAAAGAAAGAAAAAAGGAAAAAAGTATTCTATCATCACTTTCTTCCTCCTTCCTCCTCCTCCTATCCTCCTCCTCCTCCTCCTCCTCCTCCTCCTCCTCCTCCTCCTCCTCCTCCTCCTCCTTCTCCTCCTCTTCCTCCTCCTCCTTCTCTTCGTTCTCCTCTTCCACAGCATCTGGACTCAGCTCCAGTTGGATTCTTGTAATCTGCCTGTTGTGAATTAAGAACATTTTTGGCAGTTTCTCCTTACCCATGGGGTACATGATATATTGGCCTGTGTGGCACTGAGTCAGATCTTCCCAAATTCCTACCACCGCCAGTAAATACCATCAGTTGTGAGGCAGGCCAGACTGCAGAACCAGAAACAGCAGCAGGTGCTGCATCTGCCAGGAGGGACCACAGTTAAGTGTGGATGACTCAGTGACAGTTCTATTGATTTTTTTTACCCCCTTTTGGGGTGAGGATATGATGCAGAAGAAATGCCTCTGCAGCAAGTGCCTCATGGCAACGAGCTTTACACTGTGCTGTTATTTTTAGCTTGGTTCATGAAGTGTGAGGCTATATTACTAATAACGCTACATTGTTCATTTATGGATCACTGTTTGGGGACCCAGTTGCTGCCTCCTGATTAAATGTGGATGCCAGGACATGCAGTTATTTCCTAATATAGTTTGTACTTACTTTCTAAATTGATTTTTTAAAAAAAGCATGGTTGTCTTAAATACCTTCAAAGCCTTAAAGCCTCCTTTATTTCTAATCTTGTGACTCAGCATATACTATTCTTCAAAGATTAAAGAGTGTCTTTAAAAAAAATCTCCTGTTTTGCTCTTAACTTAAAACTAATTAGAATATTATTCTGTTGTCATTATTCTATTGACTATGATTTAAAATAAATTTACAAGGTCACATTTGTCTCTGTTGATTGGAAATGCCCCTAACTATTATGTAATAAAACAACCAACGATTCAGTACAAATATCTTAAATCTACCAGGAAATTTGTGTTGTTTCAACATTTGGGTGATTGCTAGCTGCATATACAAAAAGGCACAATTCAACATGTCCAAGAAGAAATTTTTAATTTTAGCCAATTATAAAGCCAACACACTCATTTCATCCAAAACCAAATTCGTTTTTATGGAATAACATTTCCTAAAAACTAGTATTTTTTTTTATTTTGATGAGTGAATAGTCTCTTCCATTGTCTTTTGTTATATTTCAAGAGTCTTTTTCCTGCAGGGGATCAAAGCACTTACTAATGTTACTTCACTAATATCACGGCCCTCTGACACTTGCTTTAGTGATGCATTTTTATTTATAGTCATTTACAAAATAAATGGTAGCTTGATTAGACTGATGGACTTTTATCACTTTTATTACATCAGAAATGTTAAAAATATCCAATATACTCTCCTCTAAATACTGTTCATTGAGTTCAAGATACATAATACCTTAGGAAAATCAAACCTAATGTCTAGTTCAAGCTAGGGACAAAGAGTTTAATTGAGCATTATTCTGGGTATTCTACATATAATGCCTAAAGCATGAATTACCTCAATGGATTTGTTTAAAGAGAAAGAAGCTAGATTTAAAAGTATAACTAAATTGCTTAAAACCTGAAAACACCATGAGATGGTGCTGAGATAGAAACCCATGCTTTACTGAGTCAGATGGCAGATAAGATTGTCTCAGAGTCGGAGCACCAGGAATCATCTGAGAGGACATGTTCAGCCTCAAAGATCTAAGGTTACATCAACTGGAGTAACAATTTATATGGGTAACAATTCCAGAGACAAAAGATCAGTATTGTTAAACAATGAAAATAAAAGCAATGTGCATACAGAAAATGACATCTTCTTAACTGGAACCACCTCCAACAGGTAGCTAGGTAAGCTGAGAGATGATAGTGATTGGTACACAGGTAGATTGTGCTTGGTATAACGTCAATACACTCATTTCATCAGAAACTACATTCCTAAATGCACATTTATAAGTGCAATTTGATACCTAAACAAGTAAATAATTTAATAGCAAATACATGTCGTATCAAATACTTAGACAGGAAGTTTCTAGCACTGTACATTATTCCTGTGCAAAAAAAAAGTCAATAAAATAAATAAAATCATTGCTGAACATTATCTTCAGTGCATTCCTCACTCACTTGTAACAGTCTTCTACTTCCCTGTCTTCACGTCCTAAAGAGACAGCCCTCTTTTCATTTCGATGTCATGATACACGTTGAGCATCCATGCAGCCTGTGGCCATTCTTATATTAATTTCAGATTTATGGCATATTATTTGGAAATGTGACTCTTTGTGAAATGCAGCCACCCCCAACAACTGTTCATTATGTGCTCTGTTGTCTGTACATACTTCACTTAGATATTTATTCAGACATTAATATATTCAATAAACTGTGTTCTTTGTATTCCTTACCTTTTGTGTGTTTCCATTTCACATACGTGAAGGATGTACTATTATTCTTTTAATCTATCATATTACAACAATTATGACATAACTATCCATGAAGCCTTCAAGGTTTTAAATTTCACCATCCTTGGACCCTACTTCTGAGATCTTATCCACATGTATATTTTACCAGTTTTGAACTTAAGAGTAATTCTGCTTCATGTTATAACTTGGTCCTTGTTATCTACCTCACGCTATGGTGTATCTATTAATGTATGTTTATATATTTTTATTTCTGCTTTAACATTCTTTATTGAAAATAGATTTTTAATAGTATACATTTGGATTTTGATTTCCCCTCCTCCAACGTCTCCCAGATCTTCCCCTCTTCCAACTCACCAAAACCTACACTCCTTCTTTCTTTCTCTCACTAGTATACAGATAAATATATGAAAATAAAGAATAATTATTGATAATAAATAAATAATGATAATAATTAAAAAGCTACATAAAATGAAACAAATCCCTTAAAAACACAAAACTGGAAGGCATAATATATACACAAAGAACATGTAAGAAAAAAATCTCAAATAAAGCCTTATAAGATACAGAACCTACAAAAATGTTATTGAATTCATTTAGTGTTGGCTATACACTCCTGTGCATGAGATATGACTTTAAAAATGGTTTGAATATGCAGTGAAACTTGGAAGGAGAGATTTTTTTCATTTGTGAATGGTTTTCAGCTGAAGATAGCTTCTGGGTTAGTGATATGGGCATAGGTCTACTTCCTGTCTCAGTGCTGAGACTCCATTAGGTCTAGACAATAGGACCTATGCTGGCTGCCAGTTTCTGGGATTTCGTAAGTGCATCAGGCCTTGTTTCCTTGGTGTCTGCTATCCCTTCTGGCTCTTGTTCTCTTTCGTCCTCTCCTTCTGTAAGAATCTCTGAGCCTTGAGCTGCAGACATAGATGGAGACATCTCATCTAAGGCTAAGAACACTCACTCTACATATTATCTGACTGTGATTCTCTGCCATAGTTCTCGTTTACTGAAAAAGAAAGCTGAGGACCCTCCACATTGATTTCTAGAGTGGCTTTACAAGTTTGCGCTCCCAGCAGCAATGGATGAGTGTTACTCCATGTTCTTCCCAGTGTGAGCTCTTATTTGCTTCACTGATTTTTTGTCATTTTGACTGGTATAAGATAAAACTACTTTTGATTTGTATTTTCCTGATGAGTAAGGGAGTTGCATGTTTCTTTAAAGCATGTTTTCACTTTTAGAATACTTTTAGATCTGTTTCACCGTTTTTAATTGGGTGATTTGTTTGCATGAGATCAGCAGCTTTTGAGTTCTTGATGTATTTTAGATATTAGCCCTCCATTGGATGTGTAGTTGTTAAATATAATTTGATACTAATAAAAGAAGAAGATGGGTGAAATAAAAATGGAATCAAATGAATCAGAGTCTCAAAGTTTGTGTTTTATTTTTTCTTCTTTACTGTTGAAACTGAAACATTATAGGATGTTTATACAACATGTAATCTTAGTGATAACATGAATCAAAATTTCAAAATAAAAGATTATAAATTTCCAGAAATAGAATTATCCAGTATTAAGAATTGATGTTTATGTTTTTCTTGTATGTTTAGGTGTCTCATTTAATATGTCAGTGAATCCCTTGTTGCATTTTTATTGGACATATATGGCATTAGCACTTGTCCTCTATGTAACTCACTCTAGTTTTAACTCTCCAATGGCAATGTGTTCTTCCAGTCATTCCATCAGCAATCATACCTGCCAAAGATGAGGAGTTCAAGGCTATGAAGCTAAGCCAGATGCTTGAGAGACAAAGTAGATAAGGTATCAACATAAAAAATATTCCTGTGATAGACATTATGCCAGAATGTTCCCGGCTAATGACTTCTTGGGACTGTGATCTTTATACCATATCAAAGTAGAGGTATTTTTATAACTTGGATGGAGAAACCAACCAAATCTCTCCAATTTGTCCAGTTTAGAACCATGGCCAACCTAGCTTTCTTCACTACTAGGCCTAACTAAGCTCTAAAAATTTTCTCCCATATGGCTTTGCTCCTGACTCAAAAGCTTTGGGAAAGTGGCATTTCTCTTTTGGAACACTTTTACTTTTTACATTCAATCTGAGAGAAAAATGTTTCTAACTGAGACAATGAAGATTTTTTATATGGCAGTTGTTTATCTTCTTGAGTATTTTTGCAGGGGCATTCAGGGTCCCTGGGAGTACTTTCTGGTGTAGAAGATAATGTTCCCAGGTATCACATGTGAATATGAAAAATTCCTAACAAGTATCCAATTGTCATCATCATGGAGGAGGATACACACCCCTATAGAAAATGATTAATGTTCATTTTTCTAATCATGACAGATTCCAAAAGAAGAGCAGGTTACTACCCACAAAGCTAAACAGCAACCATGTGGATTACTGGAAGGACCCGAAAGCCTGTGCAAAAATACCACTTGCTCCAATGTTTCTCAAAACCAAGCTATTCTAAAGAGACCAGGGTCAATACAAATGAAATAAATGGAGGCTTAGATAAAATATGTCAGAAAATTTGCCGAAAGGTTATTTTAAGGTGGCCTGTTAAAAACAATAATGGGCCATTAAGCTGTCTCGTTAAAGGAATTAAAGTTATAGGCACATTGTATGAGTCACATGGGCAAGATTTTCGTCTTTATACAGAAAAACTGCAATATTGAATTTCTGGTAAAAGCAAAATGTTAGTGCTTCTGTATATGTTATTATAAATATTGTACATATATTGTAGACAGAAGTAAACAATATATTTAGTTCCTCCAGAAACACGCAATCAAAAGAGTCTACATTAAAATTAATTTTAGGATGCAAACTTCAGTATGTTCTTTCTTTAGAATTTTCTGTATGTTTTTAAACTTTGACCTGTTTTTTATAGATGGGAACATAAATCTCCTAGTTGAGAATATTAGTAATAAATTAAGGTCTTAGAAACACTGCAAACATTGCATACTTTGAATAATATAGATAAGATATTAGAGAATTATGGTGACAGATAAATGAGGAAGGGGCACCTTCTGTATACTGGATAAGCTTGTATGAGTGAGAAGTCACCTGCTTTTTCACTGCTGAGTGACATTAAAATCAAGAAGAATATGTTACAGAAGCTTAAGCTAAAAGAGTTAACTGTTATTGATTTAAAAGAAAAATAAATAATAGACTAATAAAGCTATTTCTCTTTGTGCATGGTTTGGAATACCATATCTATTAACTCTATTGATTAATTTAATTTTCAATTGTTATCATGAAATCATGACTTATTTAATTTAAAAGGAGCTGTTGATGTTCAATAAAACATACTTTTGAAGAATAAGCAAGTCTGTTTGGTGAACATAATTGTCTAAGTAAAGTTGGGCTTTGCTTTATAAGTATTTTGGCTATGTATTATTTTTAATTTTAGATTATTGTAAATATGATGATATCAACAAAAATATGATATAGCTGAGAATATTTTCCATTTAAAGCCACTCTTTCATGACACTGAGCTTAGCTTATCTGCTTCGTTGTTGGGACAACTCAGTATTTTTAAATGGATTGAGCTGTTCTAATTAAGTACAAAGAAATGTTTTGCTTACATTGTTTTTGATACCAAACATCACCTATTTAATTATTTTTAAATGTTTTGTTTTTTTCATATTATTTAAACATTAAATTAATTGAAAAAGAATATTTCATCTAGCAGTGCTAAGGGGTTTAGAGAAGAGCTAACTCCCAATACCTATGTGGAGAAGCTGCAGTCTCAAAGGGCCTGCTGCTACTGCACATGCTTTGGGGCTCTAGAACAGAAGCTCATGTCATGCATGGAGCTGCTATTTGACGAGTAAAAACACAAAAACAAAACAACACAACAGTATGGCAGAGGCCTCTCAAACAAGCATTGATAGATGCTTTGGTTAAAAGAAACTTGTAAATTATGCAAGTGCTCAGAATTGGATGTTTGAATGGGGAACACAGGAAACTCAAGATGGGAGTCTGCACCCAGAAAATCACAGACAAATGCTATGGGCATCACTGTCCAAATTTTTCTGATTTTTATCTTGTTGACCAGGTGATTTAACAAGACATCTGTCACCTCTAGTTTTTGTTATTTTGCCTGACAGGCAAAATCTTTCATGGCTGTTTTGTGGCACACACGTTTAGGAAGGTCTGTTATTTCACCTGCTCTACAGCATAGACAGATCTTCAATGGAAGAAGCAAATGAAAAAAAAAATACCCGGTGTATATGGGATTCTCATGGGGATAGCTGTTGCATCCAATAGTGTTGCTGAAAGTCAGCGAGAGGGACTGCTACCCAGTGCCCCAGCACTCAGCCATGACCACAGTATGGGCAACAAAGGAGCCCATTTTCCTGGTGGTGCTAAAGATTATTCAGTATTCCTGAGAGAATGATAGGCGTCATGTATTTTGCTATTTCAAGCATACAAAAGTCACAGGCAACCTCACTTGTTAGTTTCTAGAAACACTTTTTTTACATTAACATAATAGGGAGGGGAAAACTGGAGGTTAGTGAATCCAGTGGGGCAGAAGGTGAAGAGGGCTAAGTTTCAGGCAAGACAACAAGGGAAGTACAAAGAATACCATTTCTCTTTCATGTACTTTGATCATTTTCCCTGTTTTACCCTTAACGAATGCTTTCCTGAAACTAAAAATAAAACGCTGCTTTTTAAGAAGCTCTGTCCTCCTGAGGAATTCTAAGTGAGAATGTGCTTATCTATGAGCAGGGATGTTTTCATACATACAGTTTGTGTGTGTGTGTGTGTGTGTGTGTGTGTGTGTGTGTGTGTGTGTGT
>NW_021604576.1:14038812-14061650 GCF_004785775.1 Grammomys surdaster
TGTGTGTGTGTGTGTGTGTGTGTGTGTGTGTGTGTGTGTGTGTGTGTCTGTGTGTCTGTGTGTCTGTGTGTGTGTGTGTCTGTGTGTGTGTCTGTTTCTGTGTGTGTTTTATGTGTCAGACAATGGACAAGACAAAGAGAAATAAATCCAGTAGACACCTAAATAGCACATGTTAGTTTCTCTACACTGTTTTATGAAAACTTAGTATCACTGACAAAAGACTTAGGGAGAACTGCCAAAGATTATGATAATGGGTTAAGCTCATATATATGCAAGAATCAAGAAGAGAACAACAGAAAATATCTTTATAGCCCTGTGTTCCCAACCATAAAAACTAGCTCTTACCAGAATGCAGAGAGATGAAGTCACTTACTGAGTTAGAGACAGGATTTCATGACAAAAGACAAGGGGCAGCATGTGTGTATTCTGGGCAGTGAATCCATTCTAGATAATGTGGAAAGAAATCCTTATCCTAATATAACTGGGGAATAAAGCTTGATCTCACCAGACTGAAGAATCTTCACAGAAGCAACATATGTATGTCTCATGGTGCATGCATACACACTATCCAGTACTATTCAATGTTTCGGGGGCTAGCTAATGTGTTATTTAAAGAAAGAACCTCAGTCATGGGAGGAAGAGGAGATTTGTACATGGTCAGTGGGTACGCACTGCACACCAGCCCCCTCCACCTGACTGATTTAAATAATCGTATTAATAAGTACATGATCTTCGTAGGTACAAGTCACCTTTTCTCCCACACTGATGGCTTTGATTACTTTGACAGATTAAGATATGCTAATGATATAAATTAGGAGCACAGAGAATTAAAAGGGTGTTTAACTCTTATTCCAGGCTGTCAATTTCCTATAGTGCTACCAACTTACAGATAGATGATTAAAATTGTTTCTTTTAGGAATTTTGAATATTTTAAAAATTGAATGGCTTTCTGGAGGAGGAAAAAATGAAAGAAAAATCTGTGCTTAGCTAATTAGACGTCCTATCTAGTTGAACAATAGACCAGGATTGTTCTAAGTCTGGAGAACTTCTTACCTTAATACAGAGTTCTATGGTTTTCATATATATCTTTGCTTACTATTTCTCCAACTCCCTATATTCAATATGATTTAAGTATTTCCTTTGACTATGAGCTTATAAAGAGTCCTAGACATTTATTCTTTCAGGTACTTTCTATTACAATCATTTCAAAATCAGAATTTTGTATCTGTTTAAGCTTCTAAGAACAAAACACCATATTAATAATTAGTTATGTGTATGAAGAAATCTCATGGATGACAAAGTATCAAACATGTAGTAGTTTGACTGCATGGAGTCTTAAGTCAGATGGCTACTTCAAGCCTTGATTTAGACACAGGATAAATACATCTACCTTGAATGTTGATTAATCTGCTTGACTGTCAGTGTTCATTGTATCATATTCAGAATAAAAAGTAACAATAGACTCTGTATTTCAGAAGAGGATGAATACTGAGATAATAAATATGAATTATGGACTAGTTTATAGTATGTACTGTAATGATATAGTGTTTATGCTAATAACTAATATATCTCTATGATTTGATCAATTTTCCTCCCTAGCCCACCCTTTAAGAGAAAAACAACTTTGGACCAGCACTGTATCCTATTCATTACTATGTCCTTACATATGCAGATGGAGCAGTATGAAACTCATTATGTAAATGGACAAATAAAGTAATGGAAGAAGGTTATGCTAATCAAATCTTTGAAATATAGTTGGTGAAAGGCTCTAGTAAACTTGGGCATCCTTGTTCTCTTTGATGGTCACCTTCACCGTTAGACACACTGTTGGGAAACTGTGCAAAGAGCATTGGAGAAAGTACAACCTGCGCAGATGACCATTTTGCCTGAACAAATTCTGAAGGTCAGCGAATAATAGTAATGTACAACTTATATCAGATAATTTAATACAGTAAATGTTTAGTATATAAAAACATTACAGAAACCTGTTGGTGTTATCCGAACCAGGAGAAAAAGGACGAGAACCACTCCACACAGTGGGTTAACTTTTCATGCTCACTTTATGTCCCTAGTTACTGTAAATATCTCCCCTGTCATCTGTAGACAGAGAGTAAAGAAATCAGTGACCTTCAAACTTGTCAAAGTATACATTCTGAGATATATCGTTTAGTTTCTTTCAGATTTGGAAGAATGGAGCATATTTGCTTCTGTTTTCCTACCACAGTAGGAAGAGTGCCTGGGTAGGAAAAGAAATGAAACAAACAAGCAAACAAAAAAAGTGAACTGGTGACCCTCAGCCAAAATGTAATTTCTACACTTATGTGATATTTTCTAATTAATTTATAATGAATTAATAGCTATAAAACTACTTCAAATAGCAAAGAAAAATAGTATTGAATTCCAGTAATATTCAGAAAAAGATTTAATGAAACTAAAACTAAGATTTTCTTCTTTAGATTAATGAAAGCTTCAGCTACAATTTTTCTTTTAATTTTTGATTTCTAATACATTAATAACCATTAGACTCTTAAGCTTTTAATGGTGTGGCACAGTGATGCTTTTCTCTTTTTCAGTACATAACATGTGTTTGTGTGTGTCTGTCTGTGTATGTGTGTGTGAGTGTAAGAGAGAGAGGGGGGGAGGGGAATCGGAGAAGGGGAGGAGAGGGAGAACGAAGGGGAGACAAAAAAGGGAAGGGAGAGATCTTAGAATAGAAGGAAATACTGATATACAGAACATCTTTTTTGAACCTCCAAACCCACTGTCCACCACATTTTTCCATTTGCTCAATTAGATTGAATTCTGTGGAGAATGTAAGAATATAATTGACAGATTATAAAGTTGAGGAGAATATATTTACTTTAGTTCACAGATTAATAAAAGCCATCATGGAAGGGAAGGCATGCTAATTGTCAAAATCAGCAAGAAAGAAGGTGGCATGTCACATTTCATATGCACACAAGATGCAAAGAGGAAGAACTAGAAAGGAAGAAGGCTGCAAGTAAACACAGCAATCCTGCTCTCAGTGACATATTTTCTCCAGGAAGATTCTACCCACAAAGCTTCCATGACCTTCTCAAACAGTTCTACTGCCTGAGACCAAATATATATATTCAAAGAACCAAACCAATAAATAACATAATTTTCTAGATCAAGCACTATGTATCTTTATTCAATACCATCTAAATACTAATACTTTATTATAATCCAGACTATGATTTAGATACTTCAATACACACTATTGAAAGAAACTCAGAATTTTTTTCTTTCCACTATATGTTCACAATAAGAAGATAGTGGCCCGAGAAACAATATTTGTTTAACAATATTGTAGTCATCATAAAAGCAAACTTTGAAATTAAAAGGTAAACATTCAAATCACTTTTTATTTCTTAATAAAGCTTAAATGCAATATACTGCAATTTTCCCATTTTCTAAATAAGGATAATAATATTTAGTATAAACAGAACTGTGTATGCTATGAAAAATATCTGCATGGAGCTTAGCATAGGATTTATTTCTTTGCTTGTAAGAATAATTATATTTAAGGATCACAGAAGCATATACCAAATTATTGAAATACAGTGACTACGTATGCACACAGCTTCAATTTCCCAGACTACTTCATAACTTTTATATATTTCAAATATTCCTTAAAAATAGTTTGTTCTCAGATTGTATTCAAGATTAATGAGCTCAAGTCCTACAATAATTCCTTCACCAAGCTAATCAATATAACACTAATGCCTAACTCGCGGTATTTAGCCTCTCTTAATTTAACTTGCTCTATGTTTAGCGTTTAGTCATTGACAGTCATTACTTTTGGATTGCCTCTAGAATAAAAATCTGATTCAATTAGAGGAAATAAAAATCTAGTTTGGGTTAATTTCTGCAGAAGAAACCTGCCTTTGTCCAATTATGAAGTGAAGGAATATATGTGAAGTCCAGACTACACAGTCCTCCTTTACCTGGCAACAGAATCCGTCTGAGAGAATGTAATTGGCTACCAAGGCATGCTTAATGACAACAGCATGAATAGTTAAAGTAAGTCGCTTCTAATTTCAAACGTATCCCTGGATCTTCTAGTTACAAAGGACAAAAACAATCAATCAAACACAAGAAAAGCAAATAAAATCCAGTCATTTATTATATAATCTGAGCTACCTTTCCTCTATGTGAGCTATAAAAAACTCTAGTAGCTATGAAAGCTGGTTCTACTGCAAGGTAAAGAAAGGAAGAGAGGAATATAATTTTTATTCACCATAAACAATCAGGAAGAAAAAATTTAGAGTCCAACTGAAACTAGTTTGTATGGTAATCACATTCAGAAATCGACTTCAGACTGTGGCATGAACACTGTGCGAACCTGTAATAGTTCATAAAAGAAAGCATGGGATATTTAATTCTAAGGCTGCTGTAGTCATTAACAACTTCTTGCTGATATTTAGAAAATTAGGAACTGTAATTTAATGTCTCAATTTTGAGGTCTTTTGTCTTTTTCAAACAAAGATTAAAATGGAAAACATAGTAAACATCTCCCTACCAAAGTTTGATGCTAAAAATAATTTAAGAAAGTTCACAGCACCTCTTTCTGATTTGGAATTACTTTTTGTATTTTTGTCCTTTCAGTTTTTGTTAGTTTGTTCTTCAATACAAATAGACCAATAATACTTTGGAACTATCATTGCCCTTCTTATCTCCAAATAACCTGTAAGGTTTTTGTACAGTTGTTTATTTACTGACGTGTCCTAAATACACCGAAATGAAATTCTGCTGCTGGTTTACTCCCATAATTGTAAGATTCCTGGATGAATACTTTCAGTTAAACATGTCAGAGAAGAAATACACAACAAATAATAAAATTGATAAGAACACTCATCAATCAAGAGCTGCCTGCCAGTTTTGTCCTACCAGTGGGTCCTCAGAGTGACAGTACAAATGTATGTTGGCAGGACAATCAAAGCTTCAGAAATAAAACAAAATGTTTCATCTTGGCCCCTCAGCTCTCTAAGGCTATGACAGCTCAAGAGTAATTTTATTTTTTACATTAGTTTTGAATTTCTTTATTAAATCATTTTCATTCTGGTCCTTTGGCTGTCACACACATACTAATATTGTTGATGGCTATAAGAAACAATGTGTTTGTAATCTTTGGAGGATGGCGTTCTTTAGACATACTTTTGACTTAATCTAAAGCTTAATGATGATATTCAAACTATTTTTCTTTTTGGCTATGAGTTATATAATCACAATCGCATCAAAATAGAAAAAGAAAAGTATTTTACCTCATTTATAATCACTTTTATGAACATATCTGTAAATTTTGGAAGTTATAAAAAACATATATCTCAACCAAAATAGTAAGGTTAAAAACTGGACTGTTCTCAATTTACCTGAATGTGAGATACTTACCTATGCCAACGTTATTTGCAGTAATACTTCTCTCTTCTATTGGTCAACTACAGATTGGGATTTTAATAACAAAGTCTTTAGTATAATCTGTAAAGTCTTAGGTCTGATGGTGGTAGAGATGGAAATATCTAAAGCATGGCAGTGATTGGAAGAGATCTTTCTAATGCATGAGTATGAATAGAAATTTCCATTTCGATTTCCATGTTGTGCCAGGACAGTGAATGTTCTAAGAGACATCACTACTGAACAAAATTCTTCTCTACGCCTAGGATTTCTGTCCTGAGGCAAATGTCCTTTTCTTTTTTTTCTTAAGTAATTCAGAAATTGCTTCTGCACAGAGGCCAAAGAAGGTCAGAAGAAAATTCAATTACTTCCTATCACTATACTCTCTTCTTACAAGGGAATGCTGTGGGTATGAGGTTTGCTGTCATAATCATATGTGAAGGTTAAATGCCAAACAGATGATTTTAGAATTTGGAAGACAGGAAGATAAGAACCAATATCTTACATGTTTTATCTTATTAAAATGATGTGCCATCCTTGCCTTTGTTTGTCTATCACGAGAAGTCTTCATTAAATCCTTCCAAACATACCCTTGCCTAGGCTTTTCTGATTTTTAGCATCATACACAGACCTCAGCCATGCCCTGTTATATTGGCTCTCCACAGCACATCCTCCTGTGGCCTGTCATTTCATAGATCTCAGCATGACAGATGAGTTGCCAGGACAAGACATTATATTAACTATTATCATATTAGAATATGAGAAGGAACAAATATTTCCCTCTATTTTCCCTATTTGCACTTACATATTCCATATGGAGCTTTCCATATTATTTTAAAAGTTGATTATAGCTGAAATATATATATATACCTCAACATTGATTTATTTTATTCCCTTTTTCTCAAACAAGAGACATGATGATGATCTATAATCAACATTGAAAATAAAAGCTAGGTACTAAACTTTTGAAACGTTGTATTTAGCACTATTTATATTCACTATTTATATTTTGCAATGATCCAATAAGGCCAGTGACTTAGGTGTGTCAAATATATTAATATTGTTTTGTGATTAAAGTACAGAAGCATTGAAGGATTAAGCAATAACTTAGGTCACACAATGTTTATTCACACATGGACAAGAGCTCCTTCTCTAATTGACCATGTATGAACCTTCAAAGCAAAATTCATTATATAAACACAAAAATGATCATAACATTATTTTGCTTCATGTAAATATATTAATTTCTTTATAAATATACATAGTGGGTAGAATTATGGCTGCTCTGACCTTTATTTCATGTTTTATGTAGGAATTTTTTATGTGACATGACTAAAGGGCTTTGAAGATGACATCATACAGTATCACTGACCTCAAGACAGAAAGATGGCTTTGTATTATTCAGAGAGCTCAGTATTGTCACCAGTGTTAAAAGTTAAAGCTGAGTCTACAGAAACCTAACAAGTCTAAAACTAAAAATGAAGAAGAAAAGAACCTGACCAAAGCCAGTTTAAAAATTGTGGAGGCTTTAAATATGGAAATTATGAATCATAACAAAATCTCTTGAATTAATTTCGACCTCACATCCCCATAGTCCCCAATCTTACACTCCGTATTTGGTTTAATGCAGAATGTGTTCTCATAGCATGAATTGGGAGTATTAGAGAATAACGAACACAATTATTTTCTAGGGACATACGTAAGAGCAACCTTACAGATATTATTTTAGCAAATGTAAAGATTTGGATTGTTGTAAATCTCACCCCTGCATATATATCCCAAAAAATGTAAAATCAGCAAAACAAAGTGTTATCTGGACTTTTGTAATTAGTGTATTTGGAAAACTTTCTCATTGTAAGATATGGAATGAACCTGAAAATCTATCAATAGATGAAAGACTAGAAAAGATGGAGTTTATATATAGATTGGAAAGCTACTCAGCCACTAAAAATAAGTAAAGTCTGAAGAGCAAGGTGGCTCATTATCTAAAGAAACTTGTCATCAAGTCAAACAAAGTTTGATCTTGGTGTTCCACTTGGTGGTAGGGAAAAACAAATTTCTGCAAGTTGTCTTCTGATCTTATGCACACACTGTGGTATGCATGACATGTACACACACACACACACACACACACACACACACACTAATGTTAAAAATTAAAACAAGCAAGTTAACTCGTACTATTTGTGATAGACATATGAATCCAGAGACTATTATGTTAAGTGAAATAAATCAAGACAAGAAATTCAAAATGATAAAAATTACACTCACATATGGTCCTAAATATAACTGTAAGTTTTATTTGCCTGATGTAATTATTGTCCTGGTGGCTTACTGCTGAATAAGCTCACACTTTCCAGATCTTTCTGAACTCTTGCTGGCTGGTTCAATTTAGCTGTTCTTGCACAAACACCTCTCTAAGCTGACTGATTCAAATTGCCCTCTATTGGCTTCTGACATTTTGCTCTTCTTGTCCTCAAATTAATTCTAGTAATTGGTTCTAATCTTCTGGTTCTTTCTTATTCTCTAACTTCAACTGTCTCTGTCAATGTGAAACTATCATGAACTATAAAACTAGATTCAGGTTAACCTGAGCTAAATTGTCAGATCCACCCCCAACATAAACAAAACAAGGAAATATCACAGAAAGATTTAGCAGAGGCTTAGTAGGTGCAGTGAGGAGATAAAAGAGGTTGGTAAATTGGCATGCTATTGTACAGTAAGACACCTATGATTCATATTATTGCATCTAATACTTCAAAAGATCCAGAAGAGAAGAATTGGAATGTTTTTACCACAAAGAAATGTTTAAGGTACTAGACATGCTAAATACTTTGATAAGATCATTCCACAATATATATGCATACAGGATGAATCACAAGTGTGTGTGTCTATATTTCATTATTACATATAGATAAAAATAAGAGTGTGTATGTTTATGCTCCATTGTGTTATTGTTATATGTCAAAAAATGTGTGTATGTGTATGGGTTTATGTTCCATTTTTACATGTCTGTAAAATATAAGAGAAAGTATGTGTGTATGTCTTTATATTCCAACGCTATATATTAATGAAAAATAAAAGGAAGCAAAAAAGGTTGCTCTGGTTCTTAAGTATGCATTGGGGAGAAATATGCTATCAGAAGAAGCAGCTAGCAGTAAGCCCATACCTGTAAGCAGTCCTAAAGCAGAACGGGAAATTGGAGAAGAGCAGAGACAATAGTAGTCATAGGATGAACCAAAGAACTTGTCTGATAACATGATCAGACTACAAGGCTTTGGGCATCATACTGTAAATCAGCTTATTTGTGAAAATCTTTTCAAGTCTGGAATTACTTGGAATGCAACAACTTCAAGCTATAATCACTCCCCAATTCTCAAAATCAGAGGCTATTGTCAGTCCTAATTTCATCTCTTAGAGATGGAAAATAATTAGACAAAATGGTGAGATTCATCTCCCACCTTCACCATTCAAGGACGACATAGCTGATTCATTACTATACCTATTTCCACTAAGCTGAGGCAAGGCCTTGAAGTCTATCACAGCAAAATGTTCTAGAAAACAACTGATATAACAATTTCCCATAAGGCAGTGCCATAGGATACTTCTCACACAAACCTTGCAATTAATGTGGGCTTTTACATTCATTGTGTGCCCTGAGGTAAAATAACCTCATTTTCTAGGCTTCCATTTGTGTATGTATGTATGTATGTATGTATGTATGTATGTATGACTATGTATATATGTGTGTGTATATGTGTTTATTTTTCCATCAATTTATCTGTGTCTATCAATCTCTTTTTAAATATGTATGTAGATATGAAAGATTGTAGCAATTATATTAAATTTTACCAAAGATGCAATAATTTAATTTATGCTTTAACAAGAGTCATAAAAATATAACTTATTGCCAGATCTGGTTTGCCATCTGTTTTGGTACAGCCAGAGACTAAAATGCTTTCACATATTAAAATGACTTTACAATAAAAAAGCATTTTGTTATAAGTAATAATTATACAATTATAAGTTTTACACTTTATGAAGTTAAACTCTGATGTGGTCACTCATACTTAGACAGCAAAAAAGTAAGATTTGAACTAAACAAGATTGAGTCATTGAAACTCATACCCTATTTACTACTTAGGCCTTTACAAATATTCCTGACTCATGCTCTACAATGATGCTAGCCATTTAGAAGGTGCTTCATTACGTTTTCATTCTCATTAGAGGATCCAGTGCAGATCCAGAATACCTACAAGATATAAATTATTTAGTCGTGTTAATTAAAGGCACACCGCAAGAGAAACACATATACACACAGAGAAATCTAAATCTCTCTGCTATTATTCTGTCACGTTTTGATTAGATTGTGAGTAACTCAGACTTGTATAGTAAATTGCAGTTTTGAATGTGAAGGCTCTGGCCTTAGCCTTTAGTATAGAATGAACATCCATTAAAATTTCTAAGGAATAAGACAACCATATAACAGATCTTATTGCATTTAAGAAACAGTTATCTTGTGGTATGTCTATGTCTTACCATTTAAGTATAGCTAATCTGCTGGAGGTATCCACTGTCACCTGGCAGGGTTAGTGTATCTCATTGATGTAGAGTCCTTCTAACCAGCTTCACTTACATTGGGAATATCCACTGTTCAATGTTTTCTTGGTCTTCCTATAATGTTTGGCATGGGCACATATACTGATGAGTATAGCTATCCACACTTGGAACTGTTGCCTTCCTTGAACATCTCTTTGTCAGACTCAACTATCTCTATCACTCTTACTAAATTGGAAACATATTAAAAATATGGTGATATTATGTAGAGAAAACCTTCCATTATTATTCTGCTCCCATCAACTAAAAGGTGCTGTTAGGCTCCGGTAACACATCAATTCATGACCTCAATGCTATTCACAATTTATGGTAAATAATCCCAGTGGTTTTTCATTTATGAACTGTAAATAATCTGTGATGTTATAATCCATTTGCTGCTCAGGGGATAGTAAATGCAGGAGCCTTTCCCCTCTTACAGATACAAAGGCCCTTACTGCAACATTGTGACTCTCAAAGAGTCAGTCTGAGTTCCCTTTCTGAACTGTCACCAGAGACCTTCATAATGTTGCTATAAAAGAGATTTAACTTTGATGATCACTTGCTTTTTGTTTCCTTTTTAATTAATTTATTTATTTACATTCCAAATGATACCCCCTTCATGTTTCCCCTCCCAGAGTTCTTTACACCGTCTCCCCTCTCCTTTGCCTCTGAAAGGTTGTTCTCTCCCACCCCACCTCACCCACACACACATCTTGCTTCCCTGGGACATAAAGACTTTCCAGGATTAGTTGCATCCTCTCCCAAGGAGACCAGCCCCATACTCATTTGTTGGTGGCTTAGTCTCTGGGAGCTCTCAGGGGTTCAGCTTAATTGACTCTGTTGGTATTCTTGTGGGGTTTTCATCCCCTTAGGCTCCTTTAACCCTACCCTTAACTCTTACAGACTCAGTGGGACCATCTGGAACTAAAGGACTACCTGGGGCTAGCTGCTTTAAAGCCTTCTAGGTTAAAAAGGCTCAGAGGTCAGTCAGTCAAGCATGCAGGGTAAGATAGTTTGAAGTAGTCTACAGTCTTTAGTTGAGTCAAAATCTACTGGAACAGGTATAGATTAAGGAGAGAAGGTAATGTTAAGGAGTTGAGGACAAGCATTTTACATTGGGTATAGTGTACATTCAAAACTTCCTAGTCAATTTTCCTGGTAGTTGGAGTAGGGGAGTCCAAAGACCAGATTGACAGAAGGGAGAGAATGAGGGCCAGAGAGAGGGAGAGGGGCCAGAAAGAGAAAGAGAGGGGGGCATAAACAGAGACAGAGACAGAGACAGAGACAGAGAGTGAGTCTGAGTCTCAGGGACAGGTAGAACATGAAGGTGGAGAACTAGTCTGTTGATTGGTGGTACCTATATGGAGTTCATGTGACCTGTGAAACATAGATCTGACTCTACTCTCCTAAACTTACATGAATATTTTTAAGTTTTTAAAAAGAGTTTTAGATATGTTACCATAACCACTGTTTGTGATCTGTACTGATATACATATATCTGAGTTGGTTCTTTTCTTCCTCCATGAAGAATTGCCTTTGAAATAATAATACTGATGTGTCAGCTGAGCAAAAATACAATTATGTGAACCAAACTTCAAAGTAATTTTATAAATGTATTCTTTCCTTCTGTTATGCATAAAGTTCAAGATGGAAAAATATACTTGTTCATTAATATCTAAAATTACACTTGTGTTTAATTGTGTCTGAAATCATACTTACTAAGACTAAGGTTTCTGCCTCATCCTTTCACCATGGAGTAACTTGAAAATTATCTTGGATTTACATGGGATTGAATTCCTGAGCAAACATCCTGTAAAAGAGGCACTTGTCTAATAATATCTACAGCCACTTCAAGGATTACTTTTGTAAGAACCTAGATTGTTTTCCCAGGGTTTCTTCCCTTTTTTTTTTAACAACAAGCTATACAATTTCACTTCTGATACAAATGTATGTAGCCAAACCCTTTTCATCACAATTTCTATTGCAGAATAGGATGAGTTCAGCACTATCTTGATTTATTTATGAGATATAAGCATAATAATATAATGTAATGAAACATATGGAGTATAAAGAGAAAAGGAAGAAGTAAGACCACCAGGAATTGGTCTATTGACATCAACAGACACCTCCTATAACAGCCAAAGAAGGAACAATGAGCTTAAAGTGTGAATTTCTGTGACCACTCACTCCCTGACGTTACCTGACAGAGCTCAGTTATATAAGACCAGGATATCAATCATTCTAGAATTAAGATAATTTCAGAAGGTCAATTTGTTACAGTTTAAATTTCACTTACTTTAAATTTAGATAATTTAATAAAAGATTTTATGGCAATTTGTATGTCTTACAGATCTTTATTCTGATATACATTAATAAATACAAGTTTTACTTCAGTTCATCTTGAAATAGTATCCATATTTATTGGTGTACAATTTATAAACAGTATGCTACTTGAGACAAATGTCATCTAGAATGACAGCAACCCATATAGTATTGGGGAGAAAAGCTAGCATGCTTAAGTGGAAGGTTCATACAATAGCCTATGTGTATATGATCTCACTGAGACTGTGAGAGCACGTACGAGACCTGTATAAGCCCAAGCTGGATAAAATCCCAAGACAGGGAAGCTGAAGAGGGCACAAAGTCCCACCCCTGACAAAGAAGATATTTGCAACTGATGCCTTCTGGCAGGAAAAAAAAATTAGTTTTCTTTAATGGAGTGAACCTGGGTATATCCACCACATTCTAGAGCAGCTTCATGCTCATGAGTAATTGACCAACACAAAATAGACTATATAATGCCTGGATTTTTCTTTTTCTTCTTTTGGGAGAAAGAAAGTTGAGTATGTAGGGAAGGATCTGAGAGGAGATGGGAGAAGGGAAAAATATAACAAAACTATACTGATTAAACAAATTAATTGAGAAGTAATACCCAAAGCTAAGAGGTAAACAAAAGTTATTCCATACGCAAATGTCATTCTAAACGTATTTATATTACTTTTAGTAGAAAAATTTAATAGTCTTATAATCTCCCAACAAGGAAACAAGTGAGCAGCCATAGAGCATCTATTATACCATCAAAGAATGAATCAACACAATGACCAAACTAAGAGTTAGAATTGATTTTGCTGTATATCACTCATATTACCTTTCTTTTAGTAAAGATGGTATTTTTTTAATATTAGGAAAATAATCTATCAGAACTCTTACCAACGTCTATGTTATAAATGAGGTTAACACATACTCCTTTACTAAAAATTCACTAGGAATTCTACATTTTACAAAATTTAAAATATAGAACAACTAATATATTATAAATGATTAATAGAATTTTAAAAATATCTATAGAAGCAAGGTAATAAGAATGCATGACGAATTTGAAAAAAGAGACAAGTATATGCTTTTCTTAATGTGTGTAATTAAATTAAAATTTAAAAATGCAGAATAGGAAAATGCTCTACTCAAGGGTTAAGGACAAGTGAATATAAAACCAATATATCTAAAAATAATCTAATAACTAAAGCAAAATGCAATATAGAGTAGGAAAGTAATAAAAACTATCCAAGAGAAGTTGTGATACTATGAACACCAATAAAGAGGGGAGTTTGGGTATAAAACCTGAAATAGGCTCTATCACCTTCACTCCCCTTAATAAAATGCTACTGTATAATTCTGACAAAATCTACAGGTTATAAGAGAATATTATAAAACTATGACTAAAATATATCAAAGGAGATATACATAAATGGAGATATATTATGTGTTCATAAGTAGGAAGACTATGATCAACTTACTAGTTCTTCCCCAACTGAAATATAATACTCAGAATAATATAAATAACAAACATCCAAAGAATTATTTTATAATCACATTTACTCAGAAGTTCATAGAGATTAAAAAAACTCAAATAAATTCAATATTAAGGAATAACCAAGTCAAAACATGAACACTAAACCACTTCAAGATATTCTAAAAAAATATAGTGTTCTAGGCAAATTAGATATTATAAAAGAAAAAATACATGTGTTGAAGTAAAACTATAGATCTCAAAATTGCACTCATATAAAGTCAAATTGTCTTTGTCAAAGAGACATTGACAAGAACATGATGAAAATATAGATGTATCAACTGGTCATCTATGTGTAAAAATGCAAATCTAGATCTAGAGAGTATACAAATCTCAAATATTAGCTTCTAAATAATGAGAGACTGAATGAAGCAGCAAAACTAGCGGTATACCAGAATATGACCTTGGCTTTTCTGGTGACTTAATATACAATAGAAATAGCAATGGTAAGTTGCAGTATCTTAAAACCAAGCATGTTTGTCTTATAAAAAGTCAATGTGAGAATAATGAGGGAACTTACTATAGGAGGTAATACTGCAAGGACAAATCTTATGAAGGATTATTTACTATCTCCTGTTTTCAAACACTTTAACTTCAACAATAACAAGACGAATAAAATTTTAAAATGCTTTAATAAACACTTTGTCAGTAAGGATAAAAAGAGGAAGAACACAGCATTCCAACACAGGGTTTTTATACTGTTTAAAGAGAAAACAATGACATCACACTTGTAGCTGAGCCCAAATACTAACAAATGTCCTTTCAAATGCTAATTGAAGGAACTCTCACTTGTGGTCACTTTGCATGGTACAGTCACTTTGGAAAACAGATTGATGATGGTTCTCTAGCCTGCTTTTATAATGCAATCTTGAAATCACACTTTCATGTTTAATTAAAGAAGTTGAATGCTGTCCATAAAAAAATAATAATAAATCTATGCAGAGATGTTTATTGGGTCTTTGTATTTGTTCAAACTTGGAGACAGTCTAGGTGTGCTTCAATAGATGAACAAATAACTAAAATGTGATGTAATACCAAAATTACATAATACGAACCAACTGGATACGTTGAGCCTTGTAAGGAAATAAAGGGAAAGTAGACTTATATTATTAAATGAAAGAAAAATATGATTCTCTGTATATGATATTCCAGAAATGGCAAATTTATGCAGTAAAAAGATTAGTGACTCAAAGGCTTAGGGGGAAAAGGTAGACTGAACGATACTCTTCCTGGAGAGAGGTAAACAAACTTCTACTCATTCCTGATTGGGATCTGATGATCAAAATACAAATACAACCAAAGTCAGCCAATAAGTTTTACTTGTTTTTCCTACAGCTATATGGTAGAGAGGTTGCTAACAGAAATTTCTAAAAGTCAGCTATGTCACCAAAATTCACTCCAGCAAGGGTTTCGATTCACTAAAGCTGGATACCTGGAGCAAAATGCACAGCTTGTAAGAAGCTCAACTGGTTAGAAAGTGCCTTTTCTGGTTAAATCAATTGGTCTGAGTCTCTTCAAGTCAGGTTGATTGGTTTCTGCAACTCCCAGGCAGCTCAGCTCATATGAAGGGTTTCTAAACATCCTTCCTGGTAACATATGCATGAGGAGGGATGGTTCTGTAAACCTAGTCACGTATGGAATTTCTGGAAGCATGAATTATGTACAAAACTTGATGTGTTTCTCTGAAACACAGTATTTCTCTTCCTATAGAACACTCTTTTTACTTCTCCCTATAATAATCCTGAGACTTAATGAGCTTCCCTCCTATCAAACAGTCTTAATCTCAAAGAAAACTGTTGCACGAGAACAGACAAGGCACAGAAAATTTTATGTTAGAAAAATTTTCTATACAGGATATTAATGATAGATAATATGTTGTTATACACGTGTCTAGTTTCATAAAGTACCAAAGAACAAAAACAAACCTAATGCAAACTTTGTACTTTGTATCATGTAGTGATATGTGTTTAAAACTATATATTAAATCTATCATTTATTTATAATTTATTATATTATGATATATAAAATATAATATAACAAAATTAAGTATATAT
The DNA here is from genome assembly GCF_004785775.1 of Grammomys surdaster. Taxonomy (NCBI): domain Eukaryota; kingdom Metazoa; phylum Chordata; class Mammalia; order Rodentia; family Muridae; genus Grammomys; species Grammomys surdaster. Next base: position 14,054,725 of record NW_021604576.1, read on the forward strand.
ATATACTTAATACACACACACACACACACACACACATATATATGTGTGTGTGTGTGTGTGTGGTTTGTATATGCTTGGCCCAGGGAGTAACACTAATAAGAGGTGTGGCCTTGTTGGAATAGGTATAGCCTTGTTGGAGTGGGTGTGTTACTGTGGGCTAGGGTTTTAAGACCCATGTCTTAGCTGCCTAGAAGCCAGTCCTCTCTTACCAGCCTTCAGATGCAAATGCAGAACTCTTAATTCCTCCTGTATCATGCCTGTCTGGACTCTGCCATGTTCTCACTTTGAAAATAATAGACTGCACCTCTGAACTTGTAAGACTGCCATAATTAAATGCTGTTCTTATAATAGTTGACTTGGTCATAACCCTATGATTGATATATATATAGATATATATATATATATATATATATATATATATATGTGTGTGTGTGTGTGTGTGTGTGTGTGTGTGTGTGTAGGTGTATGTGTATGTATATACATGTATAAACACACACATATACACACACATAAACACATATATATATATATATTATATATACACATATATACACACATATGTATATAGCACTACTCAGCAAAACATCAATAGAGATACTGATGAAACATATATGGTCAAAAATTGTGGGAACTATATGTAATTTAATCAATTTCTTAAAATAATGAAGTTTTGAAAATAGAAGAAATAAAATCAAGCCAATGTAAAATGGAAGACATGGGACTAAATCAATTCAAATACAGTTGTATAAATAGTAACATGCAAGTCTAACCACTGGACAGAAAATATCAATCTAAAAAAAATACAGCTAATTATATGATTCACACTGGAAATACTTTGAAAACAAAATGACAAACATTTCTTCTAAAGTGATGTAAACAATAAAGATAAAAAACAAAGACAGTTGGTATATTTATATTGATCATATTTAATTTAAGGCAGGACCATTGTTACATGCAATGATTAAAGGAGCAAACTGACATATGCTGTAATTCAGAATAAGTATGAGCTTTAAAAAGATTCCTTCACATATATCTCATTGTAAGATGAGCTAGACATGTCTTGAGTTAATCTGGATGATTATAACATTACTTGATTTGAAGTTAATAGATCAAACAGAACAAAATTTTGTATTCAAATATATTTTTATCTGTTTTTAATTATGTAGATATGTGTGCATCTGTGAGTGGATATTTGCCTTTGCATGCAAGTGTTACTGCTAGTCAGAGAGGTCAGATCTTCCAAAGCTAGAGTTAGAAAGGGTTATGAGACACTAGCTTTGATTTATGGGATAGGAAACCTGGTCCTCTGCATGTTGTTAACCACTATACTCTTTCTAGCCCTACACGAATGATTTAAACAAGTCAAATAGAAAGTTTAGTATTTGTAATCAAAACATGTATGCAACTACACACATGCATTTAATGAATGTGTGTTCAGTAATAAATATGTGTTTAATAAAATGTGTTCCAGTAAATATTTACAGTTATTAACAGTGCAAAACAACATTAAAACTAACAAAAGTCATATGTGGACTCTACTCACTGTAGCCAACATTTTAGTGATTAACCTGAAGACATAATATGACTTAATGATAATCATAACAGTATCAAGAAAACTTTTCTATAAAATTGTACATGCATATATTAGTATAATATAAAATATGAATTGTTGATAATTGTCATTTTCTTTTTGCTCTTGCTTGGAAGTTAAAGTTAAAAAACATATTAGTTTTTGCTCACAATTATAAGTTATTCTAAAGGGAAAAGGATGGTATTGGAACACTTTTACATGACCTCCTTTTAATGAAATATAACAATGGTATATTTCCTTTTGCTTCATTACACAGTAAGACGTACCCTCAACCACACCCCATCCATCTAGTTCCTTTCTCAGTATGTCCCCAATCTGCCTGGAACCTGCAGCCTACTGTTCTTCACTTTTATTTAAGGGTAAACTGAATATAGTCAATCTTAGAATTCATTGTTATTTGTGCTTTGTTTCATAAAAACCTTCTATTTATTTCAGGTTCTGGTCCCACCTATACCATCAAGCTTTATAGCTTCACAGCAAAAGCATGAGCATGAAACACTTAATATATTCCTTCCCTACATCCCTTAGAATTGATTTCTGGCTGTCATTGTTAATCTACTTCTTATCTCCTGGTTGCTTGGTAAAAGTATTTGCCTTTTACAAATAGTTCTTTTAAATCTATAAATTCATCAAGATGAATTCCATCTGTAGTGTTTAAGCTGATTCATTTTGACTATCGGAAGTAAAATCTCCTCAAAAAAAAAAAAAAAGAGCAAGACAGAAAGAAAGACAAAGTAAAGATAGAACTAGAAGTTGTAAAGTTGAAGTTAGATTTCACTTAATTTCAGTTTCACCTGGTAAGCCCAGAGTGTCCCGCTTGCTCTCCTGACATTTCGGTCCTTGTGATTCAGTTTTGTTTTGTTTTGTTTTGTTTTGTTTTGTTTTGTTTTGTTTTGTTTTGTTTGTTTTCCTGTTCCCTTCTCCCTCTTGTTCTAGCCCCGTCTCACTCTAGCCCCTGCTCGCTATGACCCAAAATACACTATACCTGTCTTCAGACACCCATATGAGGGCATGAGATCTCATTATGGGTGGTTGTGAGCCACCATATGGTTGCTGGGATTTGAACTCATGACATCCTAAAGAGTAGTCTTAACTACTGAGCCATCTAACTGTACTTAAAACAATAAAGATCTTTTCAAGAAGAGTTGTCTGTTATGTACCATACCACATGACTACCCCTGTGCTCTCTAGAGGAGCATAGAATGCAGTGGAGAACCTACACTTAAGCTTCTGGATATTGAGTTCAGCTTCTTATCATTAGTGGCTTTTCCTGTTACAAGCCATTATTTGTCCCAATTTATAGATATAGTTTCATATCACCTTTTAAAATATGTTCTATGTTAGAAAGCATACACCTTGTAAGTAGCATGTCTAAAGATCTATTAAGTTTGATAAATCAAAATTTTTATAATAGGCATCTACAAATGTAGAAAAAATGAAAAGTGACAAGAACTTTTCTGTTGAAATTCTCCATCCCACAGGTAGTTATACTATATCTCTCTTCAGTCACATTTGATGCAAGTTTTGTTGTGCATGGAATATCTATGTGCTGTTCATTTTCTTTGGAAAGAAATTTCTGAAGAAAAAGTTAGCATTTATTTTTTGCTAAGTATGTAATAGGTACCTATGGCTTGGATTTTATTTAATAAAGTATGGATACTTTCTATGGATTTATGAAGGAAACAACTACAAAAGTAAAGAAAAAAGAGGAAAAATCTTTATTCACTATTTCTGAAGGGATTAATATACAGAAAAATTAAATGACTAAAAACTATCAATACAATTTTAATTAATACAAAAACGAACTGAACAGAACATATACATTTTAGTTAAAACATTCACACACACACACACACACACACACACACACATGCATATACACACACAAATATACCACACAATGGGGAGTTGGCAAGATAACTCAGAGGGAAAAACCACTTGCACCTTGTCCTGACAATTTGAGTTTGGTCCCTGGAACCCACATAGTAGAAGAAGAGAACTAAGTTCTACAAGTAGTCCTCAAACCTCCACATGTTTACCATAAAATTAGTAAATAAAATATAGTAAATAAATTCAACACTGAAAATACATATATCAGTGTATATGGAAAAATATTCAACAATTTTTACAATCAGGGAAATGTATTTCTAAACTATACTGTGATGTTATCAAACTACAGGCAGAATATTAATAAGGAATCCTATAGGAAGAGCTAAGGTGGGAGGAGTAAGGAGAGGAAGAGGAGGACTTGGGAGAGGAAGAGAAAAAAGGAAGAGGAGGAGCTAGAGAGGGCAGAGATGTAGGAGGATGGAGAACTACACAGGTATGGAGAGCACTCATGGGGAACAACTTATAAACTTATAATTAGGTTAGCTAATTGGGATACATCTCTCTTTGTATGGGCATCTTGTTATTAATCATTATCAAACATATAAAGCCTTTGATTAATCTATAAGAATTAGAGTCTCATTCTATTACTGGGCCCACATGGATGGAGGAATGGTCTGGGCAATGCCCTGCCTTGCGGAGACAGCATGGAAGATTGGCAGAGCCATCTCTCACACTGGCATCTAGTGGGTGGCAGGGCTGGTGTTTCTGGCAGGCCAGTTCTAGCTGCAGTGAGCACGTGGCCTCAGGCCAAGAAACATGGCAGCTGGGCTAGGCAGAGCTGCTGCACCTTAGATAGTCAGATAAACCAGAGGCCAGTTTTAAATAATTACCACAACAAAGTGGCTCACCAATTTCAGGCACGAATTCACTAGAAATTTAAGTCTATTCACCTGAGAGTAAAAGTTGTATTATTTTTTTTAAAGTAAGTGAGTGAGTGATTGTCACTGATAGGAGTCACATGATTCCTAGCGTTGGAACCCTGAACAAAAAACTGCAGCTGAACTCCCTGGCTGTGGGGAAACGCAAGTTGCTTTTTGTTAGGAAAAGAAGAAAGTAGCTGACTCTAGAGTAGAGAGTACAATGTCAGTGAATTAAAATTGAGATTATTTGTTTTTAAGATAGATTTAGAAACTGTTTTGTTCGATTCACGCTGGGAATCTTGCCTGAGGTTCAGAACAAAGATAGGTAGAGAAAATTTGTCTGTGGCTCTAGGCAAAGAACCACAGAAAGACAAGTATACTTTTAACCAAAAGAGCTAAATAAATAAGCCTCTATTGTGGAGCAGTTACTGATTTAAGTATAAAGTTAAAATAAAGGGATTATTTGCTTTTAGGAAAGATTTATAAACAGATTTGTCCGAATCACATCGGGATTATCGCCCATGGTTTGGAACTTAGATAGGGAAAATTGTCACTGACTCTAGAGTAGAGAGTACAGTGTAAAAATAGAGACTGTTCTCACAGAGAGCCAAACAGAAAGATAATGTAAATCAGGTGTATTCAGATGATATAAAGTTATATTGTCTCACAGGAGACTTGGGTTCTGTCTAATGTGGGCCCCCCGGGAATTCTGGATTCTTTTCCTGCATGGCAAAATAGGGAAGGCCTAAAGAATAGGCACATACATTATTGTAATTATTAAGTTGATTTTATTTTCAAGGTGAGTGTGATTTTCAGTTTTGTGGTTATATTTTTCCTCTGCTAAAGATGTCAAGATAAAGGTTTTTCTGGTTACTGGCTCAAGGAAATGCTGTTTTGGTAAAAAGCGTTGGTTTGTGTGTTTTCAGAAGAGACAATTAAGATATTTCTACCTCCCAGAATTATGTGGATTAGACATGACAGAGGTAGGCCACCAGAATACTAGATTCCAGAATTCAAACAAAAAATTATCTTGATACTAAAATTTGTTTTGAGAATTATATATTGCAGAATACACAGCCTTGGTGTATCTACTCATCAAGCAAGCTGAGAAGACCTACTCGAACCTCTGATGTCCTGGAATTTCAGCTGGATGCAGTGAAGACACAGACATCAGAGGCTTATCAATTTACCCTTTCCCCGACCCTCTTCTAATATCTCAACGCCCATAATCAGCTTGAAGAAGTTAATGAAGATTCGGTGCCTTTATTCCCTGGTCTTAGGGACTGAGGTGGTTAATATTAGGCTGTCCTTCTAGGGAAAAGTAATGGTTTTATTGGAACAGGGAGAAATAGTTAGAATTGATTACTTAGCCATTAACCTATTTGGTAGAAATCTGTATAATTGTTATTAAGATAAAGTTATATTTCTAAAATGGTACAAAATTTATTTTGATTTCAAATTTAAGGTTTTCATTGGTACAAGTTTCTTATTCATATAAATGTGAGATTAAGATTGTTACTCTCATAGGCATTGTGCCTATATAACACATTTAGGAATACAAGGCTTAAACCCAGTCCTTCTTTAACTTTTTTTTAAACTGATTTGAGATGGTTAGTCTGTGAGTTAAGAACCTAAAGCAATTCAAGGCTCTGAGTTTATTGTTAGGGTGTTTTCTATATTTTATTTAGAAATAGCTGAGAGGAATTAACAGACAACAGTCCAGATTGCCTTACATAGATAGTTGGTTTTCAAAACATCAGAAGTCCACAGAATTGACGTTACAAACATTTCTGTATTAATGTTCATTTTGATTAGAGACCTATCTGCTCCTGACAGCTTCCCTGTTTTGGATTCTAAGAAGAAATTGAGCATCTTTGGAGTTATTCCAGTTGTGGTGAGACAGCCACTAGGCAAGAATTGCCTCTTTTCATCTACAGACAAAATACTGTCCAGAAAAAGGACACAGTTGCAGAATAGTCGGCTGATTATATCAGCCAAGACAGAGTAATCAGCCCTTAAAAATTCTGCATTACTAGGTCTGTCAGATGATCCTGGGACAGAAGGCTGAAGATCGGATGCTCCAACATTTTGAAGTAAGGGACTGTCCAGGTGTTCAGCGGTCTATATAATTTGGCTAAGTTCTGGAAGCCATGTTTTGTGCTTCCCATATCTTCAGTTAATTCAGTTATTCTGGATTTCTGATGGGGTTGAAGACTTATAGTCTCACAGCCAACCAAGGATCTTTACTTTGAGAGGATGGTTTTCAGATGACATTCATTCTAAAGCCAAGAAAAAATCCAGGTTCAGAACTAAGTCTTTTAGTTAGGAGAGATGACAGAGGTTCTGTTTAGTCAACAAAATGATGGACTGGGTATTAGGTCTATCTTGTACCTTACTGATACAAATTGGTGTAGTTATGCTCTATTGTATTTTGAGAGAAAGATTTTTTTTTCATTTAATTTTAACAGAAAGGGTGATATGTAGAAAGAGCTAAGGTGGGAGGAGTTAGGAGAGGAAGAAGAAGAGGAGGAGTAAGCAGGAAAGGAGGAAAAGAAAGAGGAAGAGCTAGGAGACAGTAGAGGAGA
>NW_021604576.1:14062050-14071571 GCF_004785775.1 Grammomys surdaster
TGTGGACATGTCTGTAGCAGTCAAAGGTAGTTGGCATATCTGGGTTGGGTATTGGGTTACACTTCTGATTGTATGGGTATCTTGTTACTGGTCATTATCAAATATATAAGCCTTTGATTAATCTTTAAGCATTAGAGTCTCATCTTTCTACTGAGCCCATGTGGATGGTGGGATGGCCTGGACAATGCCTAGCCTTGCAGAGACAGTGTGGGAGATTGAGCCATCTCCCATGCTGACGTCTAGTGGGTGGTAGGGCTGGTGTTTCTATTTGGCCATTTCTAGCTGCAGCATGCATGTGGCCTCCGGCCGAGAAACATGCGGCTGGGCTAGGCAGAGCCACTGCAGCTTAGATAGTCAGCCTGACCAGTGGCTGCATTAAATAATTAACACAACAGAATCCAAACAAAAAGTAACAATGATTTCCTAAGATGCTGGGGACAAGAACCCCTCACATGCTATCAACAGTACTTTGTAAATAGAGTAAACTTAATAAGGAGATGTAAAACAAGGTTCTATAAAATAATGGAGTATTACTCAGCTATTAAAAGCAATGAATTCATGAAGTTCACAGGCAAATGGTTGTACAAGACAATATCATCCTGACTGATGTAACACAATCACAAAAGAACACACATGGTATGTACTCACTGTAAGTGGATACAACTCACAGACCACATGACTGATTGACTTCAGCCCTGATTTTAATCCCTTCTTGCCTTTTACCTCTATTGGTGTGCTAGCTTCTTTTTTTCTTCTAGAGCTTTCTGGTATGCTTTTAAATTGGTGGTATGAGAACTTTCTAATTTCTTTATGGAAGCATGTAGTGAGATGAACTTTCCTTTTAGCTCTACTTTCATTGTATCCCAGAAGTATAGATATGCTGTGCCTTCATTTTCATTGAATTTTAGAAAATCGTTTTTTTTTCTTTATTTCTTCCCTCGTCATTTTGCAGTGAGTTGTTTAATTTCCATGAGTGTGTAGCACTTCCAGTGTTTCTGTTGTCGATGACCACGTGTAGACCACAGTGCTCTGATAAGATATAAGACACTATTTCAATTTTCTTATATCTGTTGAACATTGCTTTGTGACTGACTATATGGTCAATTTTGGAGAAGGATTCATGAGGTGCTGGTAAGAAGGTTTATTATTTCCTGGTTGGATGAAATATTCTATAGCTATCTATTTGGTCCATTTAATTCAAAATGCCTGTTAGCTTTATTACTTCTGTTTAGTTTTTGTCTGGATGACCTGTCAGTTGGTAAGAGTGGGGTGTTGAAGTCTTCCACCATTAATGTGTAGGGTTCAATGTACAATTAACCTTTAGCAATGTTTCTTTTGCAAATGTGGGAACTCAGATGTTTGGGGAATAGATGTTCAGAATTGAGACATCACCTTGGAAGATTTGTAGAGTGTGAAATATCCTTTACTGGCTCTTTTGATTAAATTTGCTTGAAAATCTATTTTATTAGATATTAGAATGGCTACTCCAGCTTGCTTTTTGGGTCTATTTGCTTGAAATGTTTTTCCATCCCCTTTACTTTTAGGTACTGTCTATTTTTATTACTGAGGTGTGTTGTTTTTGTATGCAACAAAATGATGGAACATGTTTTTTAACGTTCTGTTAGCCTGTGTCTTTTTATTGGAGAATTGAGTTCATTGATATTGAGAAATAATAATGACTAGTGATTGTTATTTGTTGTTATTCTGATGTTGATGATGTTGTGTGTGTGTGTGTGTGTGTGTGTGTGTGTTTTCCTTGTTTTTACTGGTGTGGAATTACTTATTTCCTGTGTGTTTTGGGGTGTAGTTATCCTCTTTAGGTTGGATTTTCCTTCTAGTGTTTTCTGAAGGACTGCACTTGTGGATAGATATTGTTTGAATTTGAATTTTACTTGAAATATCTTGTTTTTTCCATCTATGGTGATTGAGAGTCTTTCTGGATATAGTAGTCTAAGTTGGCACTTATAGTTTTTTAGAGGTCGCAAAATATCTTTCCAGGCCCTTCTAACTTTTAGAGTCTCTGCTGAGAAGTTAGGTGTAATTCTGATTGGTCTCTTTTTATATGCTACCTGGCATTTTCCCCTGTTGCTTTTAGTATTCTTTCTTTGTTTTGTAGATTTTCTGTTTTGATTATTATGTGGTAGGAGGATTTTCATTTCTAGTGTAGTCTAATTGGTAGTCTATAAACTTCTGGTATGTTTTTAGGCATCTGTTTCCTTAGGTTAGGAAAGTTTTCTTCTATGATTTTGTTGAGAACACTTTCTGGGCTTTGAAGCTGGGACTTTTTACCTTCTTCTATTCCATTTATTCTTACATTAGATCTTTTCTTGGTATTCCAGATTTCCTGGAAGTTTTGTGTCAGGAAATCTTTTTGATTTTACATTTTCTTTGACTGATATGTCATTTTCTTCTATTGTATCTTCTATGCCTGAGATTATCTCTTCCGTCTCTTATATTCTGTTGGTGATGATTGTATCTGTTGTTCCTGTCCCTAGGTTTTCTATCTCAAGAGTTTCCTCAGTTTGTGTTTTCTTTATTATGCCCATTTTCATTTTCAGGTCTTACACAGTTTTATTGATTTTCTTCCTGGTTTAATTGTATTTCCTTTATATCTTTAAGGGATTTGTTTCATCTTTAAAAACCTCTATCTGTTTGATCGTACTTTTCTGTATTTTTTAAGAGATTTATTCATTTCCACTTTATGGCCTCTATCATCTTTAAAAGATTGAACATAAGGTCACTTTCTTGTGTTTCAGATATGTTAGGATATCCAGGGCATACTGTAGTGGTGTAGCTGTGATTTGAGAGTGTCATATTGCCCTGGCTATTGTTAATTGTGTTCTTCGAGGGCCTTGAGCCATTTGAATGGTTTGGGCCCTCAGATGTTCTTGTTGTAGTAGGTATTGGGACGGTGGTAAACCTGGAAGGTCCTAGTGTTACAAGCCTCTGATGGGTATCCTTGCTCTGTAGTTTTCTGGACTGCTCCAGTTTTGTGTGATTCAGGAGCCTCCTGTCCCATGAAGTTGGTTAGAGAGAATGCGGGAGAATTGAGGTCCCCCTGGGCCAGCAGGCTGTTTGGGGCAGCTTGACTTGGCCCAGAGGGCTCAGTCATCAGGGAAGATGGGTCATGGAAGGAAAGCTTACCTGTATGATTCAGAAGTCTAAGGTCAGAGGTCTTTGATACCTTGGACTTAGGTTTTGTACAGGGTGATAAAGATGGATTTATTTATTTGCATTCTTCCTCATGCAGGCATCCTGTTAGACCAGCATGATTTATTGAAGATGTTTTTTTCCACTGTATGTTTTTTAGACCAGCATGATTTATTGAAGATACTTTCTACTGTATGGTTTTGACTTCTTTGTCAAAAATCAAGTATCTGTAGATGGGAGGGTTTGATTTTAGACCTTCAGCTTGAATTCACAAACTTGTCTGTTTCTATGCCAATACAATGTAGTTTTATTTACTATTGCTTTTTAGTACAGCTTGAAATCAGGTATGGTGATAACTATTAAAATTCTTTTATTGTGCAGTGTCATTTTTAGCTAGTCTGAATTTTTTGCTTTTCCATATGAAGTTGATAATAGATGTTTCAAAATCTGCAAAAAAATTTTGTTGGAAATTCGATGGGAATTGCATAGAATCTGTAGGTTGTTTTGGTTATGATGACCATTTTTACTATGTAAATCCTGCCAATCCATGAATATAGGAGATCTTTCCATCTTCTGATATTTTTTTCAATTTATTTCTTCAGGTACTTGAAGTTCTTTTCATATAGGTCTTTCGGATGCTTGTTTAAATTTACAAGATATTTTATATTATTTGTGGCTATTGTGAAAGAAACTGTTTCCCTGATTTTTGTCTCAGCACATTTATCATTTGTATAAAGAAATACTACTGGTTATTTTTGGTGTGTAAACGTTTTGTCCAGCCACTTTGCTGAAGCAGTTTATTAGCTGTAGGAATTCTCTAGAAGATCTTTGGGAGTCACTCACGTATATTATCATATCACCTGCAAATAGTGATTCTTTGACTTATTCTTTTGCAATTTATACCCTCTTGATCTCTTTTAGTTGTGTTATTGCTTTAGCTAGTATGTCAAGTAGTATGTTGAATAGTTAAGGAGATGTAGGGTTGTGGGGTGTCTGTTCTCCCACAGGGCTTGGCTGCTGGGGAGATGGGATGCTGAAGTTTTGACCATGCTTACCTGGGTATATGTTGGGCTGGAGGGAAGCCCCAGGACAATGATCCAGGAGTAGGAAAGTGCAATCTGAGGCTCAGGACAGCCAGAGCTGATTTGAGGGTCCAGGGTTTGCAATGAAGCTGGAGTCATTTGGTTCTCAGGGTCTTAGACACTCAGGTGCTCCTGGGAGTCACAGAAGAGCTGAGAACAAAGTGGGAGCCCACAAGCTGGATCCAGCTCAGGGCTGAAGCAGAAAATGGGAGAGCTCTGGATGGTCTCATGGGAGAGTCCTTGGCTTGCTGGTAGTTGGCTTGGGCTTGGTTGCTTGCTGGCAACTGTTGCTGGGAGAACAGAGGGGCCTCCTATAGGAGATTAGATTGAGACTCTATAGGCGAAGGCCTTCTCCATGGCTCCCCATAGTGGATCCCAATGAATAGAGGCAGTCTATGGTTTTAAGGCATTTATTGTCAAGGCAAAAGTGGATGAGTAAAACCGTTCCCTACTTCTCAGGGTGGGCCTGAGGTTAAATACCTTTTGCAGGGAGGAGTGTCTGGGAAGGAAAGCTTATTGACTAAGCCTAGAGTCCTTTAAGTACCTCATTAAAATGGAGATCTTTCTTGAACCTACAGGCGCCCAGGTCAAGTCCTCTACCTTTGTAGGGGTTTGGGGCATTTTCCTTACTTGACTGATGACCACAAATCTATGGGGGGCTGTGGCTAGTGACAGGGGCCTGGTGCCCAGGAACAGGCAAATTGCCTACTGTCTGTTCAAGATCTCTGGGATTTTAAGCCTTAGCTCAACTGGGAACAAAGATACGTTTCACGGTTCTACAAGAAGAGAGGGGAAAGTCTTGTTTTGTCCCTGATTTTAGTGTAATTGATTTAAAATTCAATGTTGGCTTTTGGCTTGCTGTTTTTTGAGTTTATTGTGTTTAGGTATGCCGCTAATATCCATGATCTCTCCAAGACTTTTAACATGAAAAGTTGTTGGATTTTATCACATACTTTTTTCAGCATTGTATAAAATTATCATTTGTGTGTTTTTTTTCTTCCAGTTTGCTTATATCATGGATTACTTTGATTGATTTTTGTATATTGAACCACCACTACATCCTTGGGATGAAACCTACTTGGTCATGTGAACGATGTCTTTGATGTGTTCCTGTATTGTTTGTAAGTACTTTGTTGATTATTTATGCACCAAGTTTTGTAAAGGAAATTGGTCTGAAATTCTTTCTTTGTTAAGTCTTTGTTTGATTTGGGTATAAGGGTACTCGTCACCTCGTAGAATGAGTTTGAGTCTGTTTCTATTTTATGGAATGATTTGAGTATTGGTATTAACTCTTCTTTGAAAGTCTGATAGAATTCTGTGCCAAAACTGCACCTGGGCTTTTCTTTTCTTTCCTTCTTTTTGAAAAAATCCGTTTTAGTTGGGAGACTTTTAATGACTGCTTTCATTTTCTTAGAGATTAAAAGACTATTTAGTGTGTTTATTGATATCTATTTAGCTTTACTAAGTGGAATCTTTCCATAAAATCATCAGTTTCATTTAGAATTTCCAATTTTGTGGACTATACCCTTTTATATTAAGAATGAATTATTTTTATTAAATTTCTTCAGTGTCTGTTGTTACTGCCCCCTTTCATTTGTGATTTTGTTCATTTGATACTGTCACTCCATCTTTTAGATAGATTGTCTATCTTGATGATTTTCTCAAACAAGCAGCTCTTGATTTTGTTGATTCTTTGAATTGTTCTCTTTGAAATTTTAGCCCTCTGTTTTATTATTTACTGCCATCTTTTCCTCTTGGGTATACAGGCTTCCTTTTGTTCAAGAGCTTTCAGGTGTGCTGTTCATTTGCTAGCATGAGATCTCTCCAATTTTTTTATGAAGTCACTTATTGTTATCAACTTTCTTCTTAGTGCTCCTTTCATTATATCCTATAAGTTTGAATATCTTATACCTTCATTTTTATTGAATTTTAGAAAGTTTTTAACTTCTTTCTTTATTTTTTCTTTGACCTAGTGGTCGTTAAGTAGATAGCTGTTCAGTTTCTATCCGTTCTTTTAAGCTTACTGTTGTTTCTTTTGTTGTTGAACCCTAGCTTTAATCAATAGTGATTTGATATGATTCAACAGGTTATTTCTACCTTCTTGTTCTGTTGAGGCTTGCTTTGTGACTGAGTATATGGTCATAATTCCATGAAATACTGAGAAAAAAATTTCTATGTGTTTGGATAAAATGTTCTTTATATATGGTAGTTTCATTTGATACATAATGTCTGCTAGTTTCATTATTTCTGTTTTGTTTCTGTTTCAATGATCTGTTAATTGGTGAGAGTGGTGTGTTGATGTCTTCCACTATTAATGTGTGGAGTTTGAAGTTTTAGTAATGTCTCTTTAAGGAATATGGGTACCCTTGCATTTCTGGCACAGATGTTCAGAATTGACATATCATCTTGGTAGGTTTTTCCATTAATGAGTATCAAGTGTTTTTCCTCATCTCTTTTGATTACATTTCATTGAAAGTCTATTTTATTAGATATAAGAATAGCTCCAGCTATTTTATTAAATATGTTTGCTTGGAAAACATCTTTTTTTCAGCTAATTACTCTGAGGTAGTGTCTGTAATTTCTCTTGATATTGTTTCTTTTTTACAGCAGAAGGATGGATCATCTTTACATATCCACTCTGTGAGCCTGTGATTTTTTAATAGTGAGTCGTGTCCATTGGTGTTGAGAGACATTAATGACCAATGTTTGTTAGTTCCTGTTATTTTGATGTTGGTGGTGGTTGTGTGTGTGTGTGTGTGTGTGTGTGTGTATGTATGTGTTTCTCCTCTTTGAGTTTTGCTGCTGTGAGAGTATTCATTTCTCTTGTTTTACTGGGTGTAATTACTAACAGAAATTATGTACCAAATGGATTTAACAGATATCTACAAAACATTTCATCTTAAAACAAAAGAATATACCTTCTTCTCAGCACCACATGGTACCTTCTCAAAAATTGATCATATAATCAGACACAAAACAAGCCTCAAAAGATACAGGAAGATTGAATTAGTATTCCTGTCCATGCCTTCTATCAGACCACCACAGACTAAGGCTGGTCTTCAATAACAACAAAAACAACAGAAAGCCCAGATACTCCACATGGAAGCTAAATAATACTTTACTCAATTTTAACTTGGTCAGGGAAGAAATAAAGAAAGAATTAGAGACGTTTTTAGAATTTAATGAAAATGAATGCGCAGCATACCCAAACTTATGGGACACAATGGGAGCAATGCTAAGAAAAAAACTCATGAATGAGTGCCTTCATAAAGAAATTGGGGGGATCATATACTAGAAGGTGTTAACAGCACACCTAAAAGCTCTAGAACAAAAACAAGCCAAATACACCCAAAAAACGTAGATGGTAAATAATCAAATAATCAAACTTGTTGAAATCAACAAAGTAGAAACAAAGAGAACAATACAAAGAACCAACAAATCTAGGAGCTGGTTCTTTCAGAAAATCAATATGATAGATATCCCCTACTCAAAATAACTATAGGGCACAGAGACAGTCACCAAATTAAAATCTATTACAAAAGCTTATACTCAACAAAACTGGAAAATCTAGATGAAATGGATGATTTTCTAGACAGATACCAAGCACCAAAGTTAAATCAGGATCAGATAAACTATCTAAACAGGTCCATAATAACTAAGGAAATAGAAGCATTCATTAAAATTCTTCAAACCAAAAAAAAAAAACCCAACCAAATAAACAAAAAACCCCAAAACCAAAAACAACAATAACAACAACAACAAAACCCAAAACAACAAAAGAAGACAAACACACATATGCAAAAAAACAAAAAACAAAAAACCAACCCAACAACAACAATAAAAATCATGGCCAGATGGTTTTAGTGCAGAATTCTACCACACCTTCAATGAAGACCTAATATCAATACTTCTCAAACTATTCCACAAATTAGAAACAGAAGAAACTCTACCTAATTCGTTCTATGAAGCCACATTTATGCTGATACTTAAACCACACGAAGAACTAACTAAGAAAGAGAATTTCAGACCAGTTTCCCTTATGAATCTCGATGCAAAAATACTCAATAAAATTCTCACAAACCAAATCCAAGAACACACCAAAATGATCATTCACCATGATCAAGTAGGCTTCATCCCAGGGATGCAGGGATTGTTCAATATGTGGAACTCCATCTATGTAATCCACTATATAAACAAACTCCAATAAAATAACCACATGATCACCATGATCACCACATTAGATACTGAAAAAGCCTTTGACAAAATACAACACCCCTCCTTGTGTTGATATTTTCCTTTTTTCCTCTGTACGACTGGATTACTAGAAAGATATTGCTACAATTAGGTTTCTCTTGAAATACCTTGTTTTCTCTATCTATGGTGACCAAAAATTTTGCTGGGTATAGTAGTCTGAGCTGAGGTATCTAGACTACTAGGATCTCCAAGACCTCTGCCCAGGCCCTTTTAGCTTTTACAGTTTCACATACGAAATCAGATGCAATTTTGATATGTCTGCTTTTGCATGCTACGTGGCCTTTTATCTCTTGTTGCTTATACTCTTTCTCTGTTCTTGTATATTTAATGATTTGCTTATTATGTGGCAGAAGGGTTTTCTTTTCTGGTCCAATCGATTTGTTCTTTCGTAGGCCTCTTGTATATTTATAGGATTTTCTTTCATTATTCTGTCGAAGGTATTTTTTGAGCCTTTGAACTGTGGATCTTCTCATTCTTCTATTCTTATTATTCTTAGGTTTTATCTTTTCATAGTGTACAAAATTATCTAGATACTTGTGGTAGAAACTCTTTAGATTTGGTATCTTTGATTGATATATCAATTTATTCTATCATATCTTCTATGTCTGAGATTCTTTCTTCTATCTCTTGTACTCTGTCAGTAATTCTCGTGTCTGTACTGCCAAGATTTTCATCTCCAGGACTGCCTCAGTTTATGGGTTTTTTGTTTCTTGTTTTCTTTCTTTCTTTCTTTCTTTTTTTCTTTCTTTCTTTCTTTCTCTCTCTCTCTCTTTCTTTCTCCCTTCCTTCCTTCCTTCCTTCCTTCCTTCCTTCCCTCCTTCCCTCCCTCCCTCCCTCCTTCCTTCTTTCCTTCCCTCCTTCCTTCCTTCCTTCTTTCTTTCATCTTTCTTTCTTCCTTTCTTCCTTTCTTTCTTTCTTTCTTTCTTTCTTTCTTTCTTTCTTTCTTCTCCCTTCCTTCCATCTGTCCTTCCTTCCTTCTTTCTTTTATCTTTCTTTCTTTCTTTCTTTCTTTCTTTCTTTCTTTCTTTCTTTCTT
>NW_021604576.1:14071581-14082132 GCF_004785775.1 Grammomys surdaster
CTTTCTTTCTTTCTTTCTTTCTTTCTTTCTTTCTTTCTTTCTTTCTTCTCCCTTCCTTCCTTCCTTCCTTCCTTCTTTCCTTCCTTCTTTCTTTCATCTTTCTTTCTTTCTTTCTTTCTTTCTTTCTTTCTTTCTTTTTGGCTCTATTTCCATTTTTAAGTCTTGAAGAGTTTTATTCATTTCTTTCACCTGTTTAATTGTATTTTCCTATGTTACTTTATATTTATTCATCTTCTCTTTAAGGGCTTCTACCAGTTTGATAGTATTTTTCCATACTTCTTTCAGGCATTTATATATTTCTTCTCTATCATGTCCATAAGTCTAGAGGTAAGGTAATTTTCTTGTGCTTCTGGTGTGTTAGTATGGCCAAGTTTTCTGTAGTAGGATATACAGGTTCTGGTAGTGGCCAATTACTTGTTGATTGTATTCTTATGCTGTCCTTTAGCCATTTGTTTTTCCCTGGTGTTGGCAGGCCTGGTAATTTCTGATGGCAGCAGGCCTCTGGGTCTGCAGGTAGAGTTCCTTGTTCTGCAGGCCTGCAGGCCTTCACAGATGCTGGGAAAGCTGGTAGTCCCAAACTTGATGGCTGCAAGCCTTCAAGTTTGCAGGTCAAGCTGTGGATAGGTAGATGGAGCACAAACAGAATGGGACAGATATCAAAGCTGCTGGGCTTTCTGGGGGATCCTGGGTCAGTGGATTAGGGTTTGGGAATCTCACCTGGTTGCCTTGAATGTTTACATCTTTTAGTACTGCTTTCAACAGGTACATTTCTTTCTCCAATTCATAAAAGGAAATCTCATGAGGCCTCCACCCTAAATAAAAAAACTATAGGCAATTGAAGAAAGCTAGGAGCAACAGTAGAGGCTTCACTAGGGGCGATCATTTCAATTGGTTATCCAGTGCCCTGCAAACATACGTAAAGGTGGCCTTACATGGAGTGTTGTATATACTTATATGCATGTAAGTAATAAAAGAGGTAATAAATAGAACGGAAAGAAGGGACAGTTATAAGGGAGTGTTTAGAGTCAGAAAAGGAAATTTTTCAATAAAAGAAAATAGTGAAGTTAAAACTCAAAACAATTATTCAACTTGTTTAGAATACTTGGAGATTGATTCACAACCACAAACTTAAGCAGGTAATTTTTATATAAGGTGAGGATCCACTTAAAAGTCCTATTTTGAACTTAAATATATAGATGTTAATAAATAGAGTGTTGATTAGAGACAGACGGTGAATGGAAGTAGATAATCAGGAGATGAAGGAGAGAAGAGAAATAGAGTCAACAGTGAGGGATTGCATGATTACACTGCAATAACACTACATTTTGATCATAAACTACTACATGTGGAAAGTTAAAATTGTATCTATCTGAATATAATTTGGTATACTTTGATTTGAGTTGACATAGGTGCTCCTTTGTAAGGACTGCCTAACTTATTCTGGCTCACAAAGTTAAAGCTACTCAAATACCTCATTAATGGTTCCTTCAAAAAACATCACCAATAACACTTCATCTATCAAAATATGGAGGACAATATACAGATGTTTGTAAGAACATCTGTAAATTCTAAAGTGCTATTGGGGTATTATGAAAGAATTATTTTCCCATGCATATGAGAAATACATGAGTTTCACTATGAGTTATACATGTCACCAATTTATATGAACATTTTATTTCACTTTACAATGTCTTCTCAGAATTTTAGAGTTTTTCAGGAATAACAGTTGAAAACTCTTACTTTATAAAGTAAAATAATATTATAAAATTTGTTATCTTGAGAACACATTCAATAGTATAGAATTAGGTTTTAATTATAATATTCTAAAGTAACAAAAAAATAATTTATCATAACCATTTGTGCTATTGTACTTTTCTAAAGAATCAATGAATATAAACCACCATTGTCTTGTGTTTCATTGTGCTTCATTTGTTGTTTGGATCGCATTTCTAAAAAGAAATATACAGAATCACATTAAAGACATACATACTATGGTAGTTATTAAATACTCAAGTATATTAGCAAAGGAATGAAACATTTTTTATTATTATTCAGATTAGTTTACTTTACTTTCATGTGTGTGAGTAGTTTGCCTACATCTGTGCACCACACATGTGCTTGAACAGAAGAACAGAAGAGGACGTTTGATCCACTGGAACTAGAGTTAACAGACAGTCATGATTTGCCATGTGGCTTCTGACATCTGAACCCTAGTCTTCTGCAAAAGCAGTCAGTGTTCTTAACCTCCAAGTCATATCTCCAGCTCCAGATACAGATTAGTGAAATTTATCACTTTTCTCCTGTAATTTCCAGTTTTAAGTCCATAAAAATATAACAGAACAGGAGAGTGTGTGAATTCTCTTCACTCACACTTCTCCAAACAATTCTTTACTTCTTTTCTCTCTTGCATTTTGCTTATAGCATTACTACTCTCTTGCATTTGTGCTGCCCTCTTCCCCTCCATTTATTCCAAATTACTCCTTGATCAAGTACATTATCTA
The DNA here is from genome assembly GCF_004785775.1 of Grammomys surdaster. Lineage (NCBI taxonomy): Eukaryota > Metazoa > Chordata > Mammalia > Rodentia > Muridae > Grammomys > Grammomys surdaster. The sequence continues at coordinate 14,074,083 of NW_021604576.1, forward strand.
TTGCCTAGAAATGTTTCTTACTGAATTGAGGTTACACCATCTCACATAATTTATATTATCATTTAATTGTGTAATAACTGATTCATTCACTGATATGTATTTTATAATTATAAATGCTAAATGCTATAAACTTTTTTTAAAATTTACTGTTTTTCCTGTAAAACATAATAACCTGGTTTTCATATAAACCTATGGTTTGTGTATATTTTGAGACAGAGTATCACTGTGTAGTCTTGGTAGGATGAAACTTACTATGTAGCTCAGGTTGAATAAAAGCTCATATAGATCCACCTGTCTGTACCTCCTGTGCTACCAAATTGAAGGCATACATTATTATACCTGCATAAAGATATAGGTTTTTTTATTTTGATTGAGACAGAATATTGCTATACAGTGTTTGACGACTAAAATTTCACTATATATAATATAAAATATCAGGATGGCTTCACACTTGTGGCAATCTTCTACTCCCAAGACCAGGAATTGCAGGTATACATCACCTGCCTAGTATGTTTCCTAAATTAAAACAGTAATCTATATTGTAACATAAATCTTCTCAAAAGTACATCATATTCCTAGGGTTCATGTCTCCAGAGCATAGTAAAATATAAAATACCAATTCTACCTCCTCAAAATCCAACTTCCTTGATAAATCAGCATTTGTCATACCCAGTTTATAGATAAGATAACAAAACTTATCTTGCTCTTGCTATAATTAGAAATTGTCTATTTCATTCAAATACTCTCTGAAGCCTTAATGATGGTCTGTGACTTCTCTAATAGTGGAAAAGTAACATATTTGACATGGGCTTTGTTGTAGATATTTGATCATGACACATGCAAAATGAGAGAACAATGTTCTTATCATTTATTATAAAGCTGCTCAGCATGTGGAATAAAAACATAATTGTTTTGCACTACAAACTCAAAATTGGCTGTAGATTGAGTCAATTTATAAATAATCTTTGAACTTGCAAACATTACGGCACTGTGGTTGCTGTTTTCCCGTTTACAATGTCTTCTAAAAGAATATTGATGAGAACATTCTTCTACCGTATGCTCCCACCTAGCAAACAACCTAAAATAACCTTTCAAAAAAATCTAATGCAACATAAACTCATGTACAATAAACATACAGCAACTCACTAACATCTCTCATTTTCTTATTTACATATGAGATCTGAATTCACTTTCATGTATGTGCATTTGAATAGATGCTCGAAAGAAGATTCAGCCATCAACTCATTCAATCACATTCTTCTGTCAGACTGAACACAAAGAGATGAAGTGATGACAAAGAAACTGAAACTGACACAAGTATGAGATTATGATAGCATAAGCTTTCTCTTGTTCTGAACATTTGAGGAGATTTTCTTTTCATTGGTAGCTATAAGCCCCTCTCTATGGAATAAATGTTTCTTTATTTATGTTTTTACAATTAAGTATGTCTGATATTGATATTTAATACACATGTGGCATTGCATGCAACAGAACAACAGGTTACACAAAATGGTAGAGTTATTTCTAGTGTCTAAACTGAAATGACAGCATCATATTCCACAGAGGTTTTCATCTTTGATTACTCTATGTGCATCCAGTCTGAGAGAAAATGCATTTTAATATTGCATCATGGATACATTGTGTTCATACTAAAACATGGTTGTTAGGTTGCTACTTCTAAATATGAATTAAATATGAATATGATTTAAAAGACTATAGTGAGAATACTAATGTATGAAAAACTAATTCACATCCATGATGAAGCAATATTTAATCATTCCATTAATGGACTCACTGAACCCCTTGAAAGGAGTGTTTTAAAAGAAATTTAGAATATCTCTGCTTCACAGAATTTGTGAAACGTTTCAGTTATGGGAATTTTATGTACAGAGAAATAAAGAACTTACTTCTCTAACGCAAATTTCAAGATTATTGACCTTTTATTGTAAAATCATAAGAACACAAACACATACACACACACACATGTGTATATATATATATACATGTTTTTTGAAATAGAAAAATGACAAAAAAATCAGTGTGATCATAAACTGTTGCAACTTAATAGTGACAAAATATGAGCTGGAGAAATACATAGAAAACTGCACCAACAAAATTGACTGCAGATTTTTTCAGCATTATGGAAGCACAGAAAATTGAGAGTATTCTGGAAAAAATAATAAAAACTAAAATTCTCTGAAATTTCAAAGATTGGAGATACAAAGTTTATACTAGGTATCAAAACTACTTTATATAAATAAACAATACAATGCTAATAAATCTTACTAATGATGATACCATATTATGAAAAGAAACAAAAGTGAAAATGAGCTAATTAGGGATAGACAATATCTGAAAAAATAATCAGAAATTCTTGAAAGAGAAAACAAAAAACTGTGAGGTTAATTTGGCTTTAGCAAAACTTATAAGCATAAAATCTACTAAGAAGCAGAGGAAGTAGTCAGATGTAAAAAATATTAAAAAGAGATAAAATACAACAATAGAAGTGTGCTCTTGTCCTCTTGTTTCTTTCTTGCTCTTTCTCTGCTTCCCTTCACTCCACCCCCATTTCTTTCTCCCCTTCTTTCCATGTGCTCATGGCTGGTCTCTCTCTCTCTCTCTCTCTCTCTCTCTCTCTCTCTCTCTCTCTCTCTCTCTCTCTCTCTGCCTTTCCCTGCCTTTACTATCCTCTTGTCTCCCCTCCACATGCCCTGAACAAACTCTATTCTATATTAAAGAAAACAAAGGATGAACTATTGATAGATTACTTGTAGAAATTACTATCTCCAATTTTCTTCTATGTAAGATTTAGCAATTCCTCCCACATAAAGAAACTAAATAGTTTTTTTTCTTTGAAGTGGTCTTGCTTTCCACGTTCTTGACTGAAAAGATGATGATAGTGTGTGCATTCTAAGCTTAGTTCTATAAAGGACTGTAATGTTACTCCTTCCTATATTCATGATTCTAAACTAACATGACAGGATGACAGACCATGTGAAAACAAGGAGACTCTGATGATGTAAGTGTCCACGTATGTAGAGGTGACTATGGATATATGTGTGATAACACTAAGCAAATCTCTGATGGTGAAAACCATGATAAGTCAAATTTGAGATGACCTCATTAATAAATATGGGACACCAAAAGTGCAGAAATAAATTTCATTATTTGCAAAGAAAGATCACATTATGTATAACATATAAGATTCAGATAAATCCATTAAACTACTGAAAATAATGCATTTATAAAGTTCATAAACAAAAAAATAAATATATAAAACCTTCCAAATATGTTCTTGGCCAGAAAATCTTTAAAAGTTTGCTTCTTAATGCTAATGTGAGAAAATGGTATCCAAAGTATATTATTTTAAATATTGTTCATTACTTAACTTATCATTTCATATTTTTATTACTTAATATTATTTCTTATGTTTAGAAACTGTGGAAATTTAATTAAAGTTCCTAGAAAAAAATATAGTTTTTAAAAAATGATAGTCTTAACAACTTAATTTATAGCACTACTATAATTGAACCTAGTTCATTAGTTTAAATTGCATGTTCAGATGAATTTCAAGGAATAATCCCTTAAGAATCAAAGAAGCTCAAAATTAAACACTTCTGTAAATTCAAAGTAAGAATATTACAAATTCATTATGTGTCTAGTATTATCTGATATTAAGCTTATCTTAAATGGATGAAAAGACTCTAAACAAAATGTTCTCAAAGTAATATATTAATTGAAAATAACATGTTATTTCAAAATTTATTCTAAGATATCAGAGGACTTTTAAAAACTTTATATCAACAGGAATCATTTTCTAGATTCAAATAAATGTAAAAAATTATGATCTCCAAACATTTTCAGTGTTTAAATACCAGAAAGCACTGGAGAGGGCTCCATCATTAAAATGGTGGCCATGTAAACCTGAGAGCCTGACACATTTCCAGATCCTCAGCAGCCACATAAAACCAGCTTTGATCTGTACACCTATAACTTCAGAGATCAGCAGTCAGAGACAGAAGAATACAGGGAAGCCAGTGAGTCCAGACAATCAGTAAGACCAGAATCAGCAAGAGACTGAGTCTAAAACTGTAAAAAGGGAGAAACTAAAGATAACTTTGTACATTACACTCTGAACACCACATGCATATACATACACACTCACCCACACAGACCCATATACCATGTGCACGCACACAAAAAGAGAGAGACAGAGAGAGTCAGACACAAAGACAGACAGAGACAGACAAAGAGAGATGGAGACAGAGAGGCAGAGAGACAGACAGAGAAACAGAGAGACAGAGACAGAGAGAGGCAGAGGCAGATACACACACACACACACACAGAGAGAGAGAGAGAGAGAGAGAGAGAGAGAGAGAGAGAGAGAGACTACAAAAATTAGAAATGAAACTGTCTTAATCACTGACGTTATTATCAATGCAAATTTTATGTCAAAAAACATTTAATTAAAGGCTTGCTTTTAGTTTCAGTGGTTCAGTCCATTATCATCATTATGGTTGGGAGCCTGGCTACATAGAGGACGATGATCCTGGAACATTATTTTATTGCTCTATATCTAATCTTCAGGCAGAGATAGAGGTCCTGGGCCTAGTGTGGCTTTAGAAATTTCAAAGCCCTCCTCAGTGACACACTTTCTCCAACAAGGTCATACCATACTGCACCTTCGAATCCTTCTAATCCTTTTTATCACTTCTACTCCATGGTGACTAAGGATTCAAATATATGGAGTCCAGTTTAGGAGATTCTTATTAAAATCATCACTGAAACAGATTTTTTTCTTGGCTAAAATAGTCTATTAAGACAACCACAGCAGAAATGTGTAACAGCAAGAAAATAAGCTATGAGTTCTTGAATAAGATAAGAATACTTATTTATGATACATTTTATTTCATGTGAAAAGCCTATGTTCTGAGCAGATACCTCATCCAGGAAAGCACTTACTGATATAGAAAATAATGGGTTCTTTGGAAAGTCAGTTGGATGATATTTTGCTGGGGCAAACACATGAATGAACATTTCAGTGAATTGGATGGACACAGGTGAAAGGCTAAGGCAGACTAGTGAAGGAATGCTTAGCTGAAGCAGACCCAGGTGAAAGAATGTTCTGGTAAAACAAGTACATGAAAGAACACGTGATGAAGGATGCTTCAATATCAGCAAACAAATATTGGTTTGCCTTACACTGTGTAGTTGAGCTGCATTTGTCAAGACTCCATAGAGAGAAATGCACCAAAAAGCTTCTGGTGGTGTGCTGCAGATTCTTTCTGCTTCTGCAGATTCAGCCTGATTGGCATAGTGATGTCAGCTGAGACAAGAAACTTGCTGAGACAAGACTTGTTGAGGATACGTGATTTTTGGAAGGTATAAATAGGACTCCATGGACAGTGAAGGCTTCCTTATAGAGCTAGCTGTGTAAGACTTGTTGGTCTCCAGTCTTCTTTGCTGATCTTCACTTTGCTGAGAAAAGTACAGCTGAGAACTTCTCATGGCATTCCTCTGGTCCCTCCTGCTGATTCCTGACAAGACAGAGGCCTGGCTGTTTCTGTTAGGCAGTACCTCTGCTGCTGATTCCTGTTTGCTATGCTGACTCTACCAAACTGGATTGCTGGAGTATCTGTGAATTGTTTGCAACTTGATCTAGCTGCCACTGCTAATCTGTGACCTAAACTGTGGATTTCCAGATGATAAAGATGGGAGGGAGTTGTTCCAAATAACCATTTCTAAACAGGTCCACTTCTCCCATATCCTTTCTTTCCCACTACCTACAAGGAAGGTTAATGCATTTGAGAACGATCATTAAAAACAAGGTTTGAAAAAAAATAAAGTTACAACTTACCAGTACAATAATCATAATAATTATTAACAAAAATATTTGTGAGTCTCCCTGGGGGTTATTGTTGGCCACAGACCCAAAAGGGCAGAGGGAGTAGAAGCAGTGAGCAGGGTTCAGATGGGTTTTATGCCAGGACTTTGGGAGAGAAAGCTGTGTCGAGAAAGCTCAACTATATGGTTTCAGGGGGAGGGTAACTAAGGGGTTTGGGAGATTATGGGTTGGAAGGGTTTATTGGTTATAACACAGTACCTAATTATCATAACGTGGCAAGGTCTGAGTAGGACTTATGTACTGAATCTTGCAGTGCATGCAGGAAGCTCTGTGCAGGGTTATCCTACAGATAAGGACAGGCACCTGTGCTTAGAGATGCTCTCCAGATAACGTCAGTGAAGAAGAGGAAGCCTAGAAGAGAAAGGTAATCTACCATTTAGGGCCAGCCTCAGAAAGCTATGGTGACAAGGTGGACTACTACCTTAATAGCAGGGTCTTCCAACACACAATTAATGATGATAAAATTTCTTGCTCAGCAGATAAAATGATTTCCCATTAGAAATGTAAAATAACCTGCATTCATACTGTTAAACTTAATTCACTGAAATAATTTAACTGACGAGGAGCTTACAAAGAAATTAGGCATACTTCTATGCCTAATATGGGTTGGAAGGGTTTATTGGTTATAACACAGTACCTAATTATCATAACGTGGCAAGGTCTGAGTAGGACTTATGTACTGAATAAGTACATAATGACTTTTTTGGCAGCAAAAAATCCTGGGAAGTCTTACTTTAACCTGTTGTTTAAATGATATCCACTGTAATAGCAGCACTCTAATAAAGGTTAAGTGCGTGCTTTAAGCAGAAGACAAAACATTATTGAAAGTTTTGGGAGGAAATTTTTAATTGGATGTTATATGTTCATGGATTAGAAGATAAAATATCTTCTCAATTGTATACATAACTATAATATGAACTTAATCAATATTTTGTTTAGTCCCATTATTATATGATTAATTTCAAGAATTTAATTTTGTTTCATTTTTGACATTTAATAGCAAAAAGGCATTATATAAATAGAAATGGGAAGATGGGGGAAAGCTTAAATTGGGAAGAAAGAAGGAAGTCAAGACAGAGAGGTAGGGAGAAGGAAGAAATATTAGCAAAATTATTTAATAAAGCCTCAAGGTATCATATTATTTTATACTTACCTAAAATTATACATTATAAATGTTTATATTATATGGCTTAATTTAAATTTTAAATTATGCCACTTGGGATGGCAATGCTCCCCACAAGAACTATAAATGAACTAATGACAAGAAATCAGTACCATTCATGAGAAACTTTGAGTTTCAGTAAGGGTAGTATAAGTCCAAAAAGTAATATTGGCTATGGCTTTAGTACTTGTTGAAGACACCATACACTTAGGATGCAGAACTTGGATGATTAGAGCTGGAACTAACCTGAAAGCTCCCCTCCCACGCTGTGTGCTCTTGCTTCCATAGTTCCAGAATATACCATGCAATAAGCTTTGAGAAGAAAGAGAAACACTTGAGAGTCTTATCCAGCTGCGATGCTTATGAACTGCAAAACTGATCAACATGTATGATAAGATATCTCTGTAAGTAAGATGCTGACACTTTTGTTGGTGGTAAACAATAAGTGTTTAATTGGACTGAAGAATGACTCAACAGAGGGAAAATCATGCATTGAACTTGAAACATACAAAATTACCATGTGTTAATAAAGTTATGTGCCTTAGAAGGGAACATACTACCAACTTATTAAATGATTATAAGTTTTTAATTGTATTTTAAAATTACATAGCTTTAAGCCCTCATCAAGAAACTTCACTTTCTATCAAATGGAGTGCTGGAATCAAGTGTGTGCAGTGCTACACCTAACCAATTCTGATAGTTTTGTTAATTTTCTGTATGCAGATATCTTGAAGTCAGATATTAAAGTTACCCATGGTTTTTGAGAGAGGACCTATCTTTCTGTGTATAGTCACATTATTTAATAAAATCATGTACACCGGTTTTGCCTTGTATATGAGCACACAATTGCTAAGTATTCTCTAGTGATTGTTATTTATCATTGTACATTGACATTTTTTTCTTATTTGGACTTGAACTCTGTCTTGTCAGGTGAGAATATATATATTATATATATATATATATATGTATATATATATATATAT
>NW_021604576.1:14082532-14118683 GCF_004785775.1 Grammomys surdaster
ATATATATATGTATATATATATATATATATATATACATATATATATATATATATATATTCTCTTGTTATTTTCAAAGTCTATTTGCTTAAGTATTGTATTCCATATTTTCAATGGCAATCTATACATACCTCTTCAGGGAAGTAAGTTACTTCAAAGTTTGCTTAGTTTGAAGCAGTCTGTTAGCTTCTTTAAATTAAAGATTTTCAGGGTTAGGAGTTCTCTAGTGGAGGTTTTGGGGTCACTTAAGTATACTATCATATCATCTGAAAATAATGATATTTTGACTTCTTCCTTTCTGATTTTTATCCCTTTGATCTCCTTTTATTGTCTAATTGCTCTGGTTAGGACTTCTAGTACAATATTGAATAGGTAGGGAGAAAGTGGGCAGCCTTGTCTAGTTCCTGATTTTAGTGGGATTGCTTCAAGTTTCTCTCCATTTAGTTTGATGTTGGCTACTAGTTTGCTGATATTGCTTTTACTATGTTTAGGTATGGGCCTTGGATTTCTGTTCTTTCCAAGACTTTTACCATTAAAGGTTGTTGAATTTTGTCAAATGATTTCTGAGCATCTAGTGAGATGATCATGTGCCTTATTTCTCTGAGTTTGTTTATATAGTGGATTACGTTGATGGATTTCTGTATATTGAAACATCCCTACATTCTTGGGAAAAGCCTACTTGATCATGGTGGATGATTGTTTTGATGTGTTCTTGGATTCGGCTTGCAAGTATGTGAAGAAATAAGTCAGGCTTTAAGCAGAAGCAAGAGGATAGTAGGCTTGATTATTGCTGGTATAACAGCTTTAATTATATTAATTGCTAGCAGCATTGCTTCTCCAATTGTTTTGACACAAGAAGATAACACTCTTTTACTTTTGTTAATCATTTAGCAAAAAAGGTTACTAATGTGTTGACTATACCAGAGGATTTAGATAGGCATTTGGAAGAACGGATTGACGCTCTTTATTCTATTCAAATTTCTGGAAGGAGGTTCAGATTTTAAGAGTAAGGAGCCATTTTGAGTGTGATACCAAATACCACTGGGTTCATGTTAGTTCTAAAATTTACAGTGGTAGACCTTATAAATAGGAAGAAGTTTAATGGCACCTGCAGTGTATTTGGCATCATTCTAACACCTCTCAGGATGCTTTAATGATACATAGGGAGTTTATGAATTTCAAGAATGCTGCTCTGATGAGTGTTGATTCTCCAGATACTGCAGATAAAATTAACCATGGCCTGAGGTCAGTATTTCTATTTTGATCAAAATTCAAAAATGGCATGTATAGCTTGATCATGCTAGCCCCTTTTATCCTGAAAATACTTTTATTCCTGCTCACTGTGTTAAAGCTTTTCTTCAACAACAATAACATGTTTGCAGCCAAGTACATTGCTTGAAACTGAAAATAGAATCCCAGACAGAGTTATTAAATTAACAGGCTGGCAAGCCAAGGACATATAAGATTCTACATAGAGCCTAAGACAGAAGTGCATTTCTTCTGATAATACATATTCCATGATGGGTAAGGAAGGCATTCTTGTCAGAATGACCTAAGACAGTCTCAGTCTTGTTAATGAAATAAAAAAGGAGAAGAGGCAGAGAGCCTCTGGGGCTGCTTGGCAAGAATATGACGTGGGCCAAAGACAAGGAAATGGGTTGCTTGGCAGGAATATGACATGGCCACGGACAAGAAAGTAGGCTTCAGGCAGGAATCTGACGTTAGGCTAGAACAAAGAAGTAATTTCAGGTAGGTATCTAAATCATAGGCTAGAACAAAGAAGTAATCTCAGGCAGGAATCTAAATTTTAGGCTAAAACAAGGAAGTTGACTTTAGACATAAAAATGACCTTGGGCTAGGAAAGGGAAGTAGGCTTTGGTCATCCTGATAAGCCCTTAGAAACAATGATCATGGGAGTTTTTATTTAATTGGGTTTAATGCCTTGCTTGTTCTTTGACTATTTGTGTTTATTGTATTGCTTGTTCCTTGACTATTTGCATCTATTGTATTGCTAGACCCTCAACCTAGAACTGACCTTAATACATGCATGTAATCAAAATGGTATAACAACATAAAGGAAGAAGGGGGATGGGATAGAGGATTCTAGGGAGGGGAAACGGGGAAAGACGATGACATCCATATTGTAAATAAATAAATAAGATATCCAATAAAAAATAAATTAAAGATTTAATAATATCATTCATTTAATGTTGTTATTGAAATGGATTAGCTGATTTCTTTCATTGTGAGAGTTGTCTCATCTTGTTTTGAATAACCTATGTATTTTCTTTTGCTTCTAGTTTTTCACAAAATTTTATGGTTTATTGAATTAATTCCATGTGAATTTCTGGTAATGATTTTTATTTGTTTAAACTGACATTGGCATTGTTTTCCTTTGCTTTGTTCTCATTATTGCCTACCTTCTTTCTTTTTCTGCATAGAGGACTTCTTTAAGTGCCTTCTGTAACAGAATTTGTGGTTATGAATTTTTTCAGCTTATACATAGTTTGAGTGGTTCTCATGTCCAGTTTGAATATGGAATGATGGCTTTGCTGAATATAACATTTTTGTTCAGTAGTTTGTCTGTCTGTCTGTTTGTTTGTTTGTTTGGTTGGTTTCAAGATAAAACACACCATGGCTTTCTGTTGTTTAGTTGTTCTGAGGGAGAAGATGTTATTCTCGTGAGTTTGCCATTATATACTCTTTTTCTAAGATATTTAAATGTTTTCAAGTATATATTTCAAGTTATATTTGTAGTTCATATAGGAAGGTTCTTTCCTGGTCATATAACTACATGGGTTTTAAATGTTTAGTGTACTAAGTAACCATATATCTACTAAGAGCTGGGAAATTTTCTGCTATTAATTTCCTAAAAGTTTTTTTTCTATGCATTTTTTCAAAACTATGATACTTTTTTGTCCATTGAGAAAAATATAAGCCATATTTTTAACATAAAATTAATTTTTTAACATATAGTATATCTATAATGTCTGTCTGTTGGTGCATTAGGATGCTAGATGAAGATATTTAATTCCTTGGGTTTGAGGTTATAAGTAACTGTAGGCTGCCCAGTGTGATTTAATGGAAACAAACGTGGGTCCTCTGGAAGAGCAACTAGGGATTTTTTAAATTTTTTTCTCAAATCGTAATTAATTCACACAGGGGTTATAAACACAGAAAGGCAGGATGTGGGGAAGGGAATGACACTGGAGTGTGGGTGTTCAGGGGGAATACAGATATCTTCAGAACCGGGTATCGGCTAGGTGAAGGTTCTTAACAAGTGAGACCTGTACAGTCTTTTCTGGCCTTTGATAGTATTTTACAAGTCATGTAAACTTTGTTTATATTTCTTTTTTTGGTATTTTATGTTATTATCATTGATGTTGTTTACAAATCTTATATTCTTCTTATACTTCATGTAATTTATTGGTAAGATTTTTCTACTAAGTTTTACTTTTAGCTTATTGAGGTTTTGATTTCCAAGATGTTTTCATTTTTAAAATGTTTGTCTTTTATTGATGCTTGTATTCACATCATGGATTGGCTTATTTCATTCATTCAGTTGTTTATATTTTTTGGAGTTCATTGAGTTTTAATCAAATAAGATTAGTTTAATATTGCTAGTTAAATAAAGAGACAACTCTAATTTCTGATTAACAAGTACATAGCAACAATTGTTTTAAAGCACAGAGCAAAGAAACAACTTACACAATGATCATATCTTTACTGTCCATTCTGGTGATAGGACATATGCTTACAGAATACAATAAAATTCAAAAAACTAAATGCCAAAAGACCACATAATACAATCAAGATTTCTCACATGAACTGAACAGATAATTTTCAACTGAAGAACTACAAATGAATAACAAATATATATGGAAATGTTCAACAGATTTATCTACTAGGGAATTACCAACTAGAACTTCATTGAAATTATATCTCTCAATATTCAGAGTGTCTATCATGAACAAAACAAAGTATGAACAATGTTGATACAGATATACAGAAATTGAACATTTATTTCAGTGAATATAAATATGTTGCTTATATAGATTAATAAGGTTTATCTTTAAATTTAAATAACATGTTTTTAGGCTTATTATGTCTATGTATACACCTCAAAATTAAAAGGAACAAATAATAGAGATGTTTTCATAGCATTATAGAATAATATTATTATACTGTTAACAGTATACAAGGCATAGAATCAGCATCGGTATGATAAATTAATAAATAAATTAATTAAAAAATCTGGTCCAGGTGAGGGATATCAAGATATTTTAAATAAGAAAGAAAAAAGAAAGAAAGAAGGAAAGAAAGAAAGAAAGAAAGAAAGGAAGGAAGGAAGGAAGGAAGGAAGGAAGGAAGGAAGAAAGAAAGAAAGGAAGAAAGAAAGAAAGGAAAGAAGGAAGGAAAAGGAAAACGTTTTTGTTCTGCAAAGAAAATTGTTACAGTTTGGTGAAGAGGCAGCCTCTAGCATGAAAAAAAAAACAACAAAAAACAACCAACCAACCAAACAAACAAAAAATAAAACCTCTAACCAGCTATCCATATGATTGAGGATTAGTGTCTAAAGCATATAAAGAATTTTTAAAAAGTCTAATACATGTTTTAAAAACTCATAGTCATCAGGGAATTGGAAATAAAATGAATGCTAGGGATTATGTTTGTGCTCAAGTCCTATCTCCTTGATGGGAATACCTTGGCTTGTATTGACAAAGGTTTTGGGCTCCCACCTCTCATGGTTTGATCTGTGGAGCTACCTGATATCTTTAGAAGACATGATTTCCCTCTATTTACTCATTGCTTCTAGGTCATACTCTTCTTTTTACCCTCTCTTCCATAATGATGTCTAAGTTTAAAATGAGGAGTGTTTCCCTATATAGCTGAGAATTCTGTTGTCTCTTATGCTTTGTGCCTTCACCAGTTTTGGGTCAGTGAATTAAAAATGATCTATTGTGAGTACAAAATTCTCAAGTAAGGAAAGAAAAAATATATTGACATATGGATATAATGATAAATCATTAGTAACAGTTATACTATGTCTATTTAGCAAAATAATAGTAAGAGAGATCTCTCCTAAAGTTTTTGGTTTGTAGAGCTATAGGTTCTTCGCCTGTAAATGATGCTATGTATGGGTTTCATCTTGTGAAGTAGAACTTAAATCTAATCACAAAGAAGTTGTTTCCTCCATGATGTTCATGCCAGTTGACACTCTTTGTCACCCCAGTCATTACTGTAGTACATAAGGTACCTAGCTGGGTAATATCAAAATTTAACTTTCTCATAATTGTTTCATAAGACCATGAAAATTAGACAGCAAGGATGATGTTTCTCCATGTTTTATTACTCAAGTATATGTTTTCACCAGGTCTTATTTTCAAGTTCTGGAGGAAAACCAATAATAGTATTGATACCATGTATTTTTCATAGGTCAATTGGGACCTATTGTCCAACAACTCTAGAAGAAGTTCCCATATAACACTCAGAGTTTTGAAAGTTAACAGATGGTGTCTAATAGTTCAATATATATATAATATATATTGAATATACAATATATATATACAATATATACATATATACAATATATATATATATATGTGTGTGTGTGTGTGTATGTATATGTATATATATATGGATATGAAGTATAGAAAAAAGCCCTCCAGCCAGTGTTCTCTTTCAATTCTTTATACCATTTTATTCTATCACCCTCTTTACAAAACATCTTTGCATGGCCCCTTAGAAATTTCATGACCCCTTTGAGTATTCTGAACTAAACAAACATACATGAGGATTCAAGCTAAAATCCAGAGATGGGAGAAAGACTTTTGTCTCTTTTGGGTCTGAGTTACCTCACTCAGAGTGATTGTTTCCACCTCTGTCAATTTGTCTGCAAATGTATTTCTAAATGGGCTTAGTAGTATTACTTCTCTGATGGTTCTTTGCTTACGGTTGGTGTTTGGTGAGCATAGTATCAGAGCATAAGGGGTGCCTTCTCTCTGTACTTCTGATAACAGTGGGGTCTCTCTGATAGTTCAGGCAGGCATGTTGTAGACAGTAGTATATCCTTAATGCACTCCTGTCAGTTACTTCTCCAGACTTGTCAACAATGCTTACTCTAAAAGAGTAAGCGAATTGAGTTTGTTGAGGGCCCTTGTGTGGATATCTATGATCTGGGCTCTGAGCCATCTATCTCCATGTTTGTATACAGCCATATTGACAGCCTTTGGCTCATATGCCCTGTTCTATAAAGTTTTTCAGAATTCAAACATGCCTCAATCACAGCTATAGAGAAGTACAATTTTTCTCAGTTGGCCTGTGTGTGTAATTTTATGATAATATACCTATCTCTTGTGTTTAATTATGCCAGGCTTAATTCCAGCTCTGCTGACATGAAAAGAAACAAACAACAATGGTAACGTTACAACATGGAACCAAACCAAATTTAGAAACACAACAACTCTCAATCAAAATGACAGCCAGGCACAGATCCACCCATTTATAATCTGCACCGGGAGTCAGAGGTAGGGATGCAGCTAGCCAGGACTTCTTAGTGATGCCCCGTCTAAAAGAAAAGAGAAGAAAATAACAGTAGCTATATACCAGTAATAAAAATAGGTTGAACAATTTTGTTGCAAAATACATATACAAATTAAATTTTAGTAAAGGAGCAATAATTAGGTGAAAGGTGAAAATCAAGGTATGCAAAAGCCCTGTGAGTAACTTGGTACTCAAAAAGGAGTAGATGGAAAATGAGACAGTGGAAAAGAAGGAATAAAGGTTTTATTAAAGTAGAATGGGAAATTAGAAAACTTAGAGGCATTGCAGGTGTGACTGTTGTATCACATGTGTGTCAGTAGGTGGCCAAGAGGAAAGAGGCTATGTTTATGCTTAGTGATCTTACCTATGAAAATCTAAATGGATAGCCTAATATTCTCTGAAAAAAAGTAAGTCCCCTGAGATGATCACCAGATCAGTGCCTTCGGGCCCAGACATCAAAAGTCTGAACCACACAGGCCTGTGGGGCAAATGAGGCTAATGATAACCCATACCAAGTGCCATAATGCATAAGCAGGGAGGGCATAGTAATCCTTAGACTACTCCTGAGATGATTCCAGACACTTGGAGACCCTGGGCACCTCTAAGAGGAGCAAGTAAGTGGTGGGTAAATAGAAGAGAAAAAGAATGTGGGCACAATAAAGAGAGACAGAACTGGAGACTCATGGGTCATGAGGAACAGCCTGATGTGAGTAGCTGGTGATATTTCCTGGAACCGTGATAGTGTTCAGGCTGGTGTTGTCACTGGGGTTATGACTGGGTAATGGCCTTGCAGCAGTAAGGGTCTGTTACCACCAAAGTGGATATACCTGGTCTTGGTTGCCACTCAGGGTCACGTTGATGTCTAAGTGCTGTGCAGAACTGGCCTCTCCTATCACCTGGGCATCTTGGCACATTTGGCCCTGGAGGCATGAAAGTAGAAGAGCTGACACTACCCTTGGCCATCTGTAGTACTCTGGAGAGTAGACCTGCATATTATAAAAGTTGTGGGTGCTCTAGCCTGGAGGATACAAACATGGAAGAGCTGACCCTTCCATCCTGTGGTGGAATGGACAAGGGCCAGATATTATGCTCTCCCTCATCCCTCACTACCTGAGGCATGAAAGAGACTGGCCCCAAGGTCATGAGAACAGGAGTGCTGGTCCTGCCTCTCACCAGCTACAGCAGTCAGGAAAAGAGGTTCTGAACCTTGCCTGGGCAGCACAGTAGAACTGACCCTGGTGGCTAGGGTATGGGTAGTCTGGCCCTGAGGGAATGAGTATGGGACAGCTGGTCATGCCACTTCTCTACCATGAAGTGACATGGGTGACTAAGAGATGACCCCTGCTTCTCACTCATTGCCATCTACGGCAAGCAAGAGAGCTGTCCCCAAGATTATCAAAGCTGGAGAAATGTCCCTGTCCCTTGCTGTGCAACACTTGGAAGAACAGGCCATGTACCTAATCTGGGCAGACCCTGGATGTGTGGGTTGTGGGTGAGCCAGCCCCAGGACCATGAGTATGGGAGAGCTGGCCCTTCTTCATGTCTGTTGTGCAGTGGCATCAGTGAGAAAGAGATCACTCCCTTCATTTTTCTCCCTTACTGTCTGCAGCAAGCTGGAGAATTGGCCCTGTCAGGATTGTGAAACCAGAGAGCAGTTCCTGTACCTTACCTGGGCAACACAGTAAGTAGAGATGACCCTGGTATCAGGGGTATGAGTGAGCCAACTTGAGGGCGGGAGCGTAAGAGAGCTTGCCTTGTACCATGTCAGTCTTGCGGCAGAATGGATGAGGAAAAGCTGCCTTAGCCCATGTGTGTCCCTTGCCATCTACCTCAGTCAGGAGAGCTCCTCCAACTGGGACTATGAGAGCAGGATAGTTGGCTTTTCTCCTCACCTGCTGCAGGTTAGGAAGAGTGGGCCCTGCAACCTCTCCTGGACAGAATAGCTGGCCCTGATTGCTGAGGTTTCTGATAAGCTGGCACCTCATGGGTGTGAGCTTAGGAGAGCCAACCCTGCCTCTAGACTGCTGTGTGGTGTCTCAGATGAAGGAGAGATGCCTTCCTCCCCACCTTGTCTTTTGCCACCTATGGCAGGTCGGGGAGGTGTTCCTAGGGTCATGAGAGTGGCACAAACGGCTATGACCCTCAATGGCTGCAACATTCGTGAGGGCATGCCCTGCACCTTGCCTGGGCAGCAAAGGAGAGTTGACCCTGGTTGTGTGGTTTAGCAGTGAGCCAGCTATGATGGCAGGAGAATTGGAGAGATGCAGGACTGTCCATCTCAGATACCTCTGTGGCCCAGATCCAGGACTTTGAATTGGTCCACCACAATATCTACCCCAGTAATGAACTGCAGGATTGCATAAAGGGGCTATCCCTACAGATACAGAACTACAGGATCTCCATTACACAGGCTATCTGAGAGAGTCCCAGTGAAGTTCTAGTGTTTATAGAGTAGCAGAAGTCAGAGGTTTTGTACCAGACCAATGAGTTATTGCAATGAACATTTGCAAGCAAATACATGTGGACAGAAGTGTATACTGTGGGGCACATTGTGACCCACTATAGCTTCCACAGTGAGATTTTTATTTTTCTCTGTTGGAGATGGAGATTGCAAGGGTAGAAGGTGCTTATGAGGGGAGGGAAGAATGAGTAGCACTGGGTACATGATGTGAAATTCACAAAGGACCAATAAAAAGTTGTTTTCAAAAGAAAAATAATAAAGCAAATAATAATAGAATAGCCAGAAAATGAGTTTTAAAATAAGTAACATTTCCTCTCAGTTGACCTTAGGTATGTGTCTGTTGAGTCTAGGAATGCACTGTCAGTATACCCAGCAGCAATGCCCATATTTTTGTCAATGGAAGCTCCCACCCCGTGTCTTTTGCAGCCATCTCCCCAGTCAATGTCTTGGTGGCCACAGTTGGTTCTGTATACCCTGCCATGTTTTCTGCTTCCAACAGAAGTTCAGTTCCAAATGACAAGACACTTATAGTGATCATGACTGACTGCAACAATCTCAGTTTCATAGATAATAGACTGAATATTTTCTCTATAGATAGCTCGTTTGGGAGTCTCCCTCTGACCAAGTACCTGAGCTGCATTGAAGTTTTACTTTGCTCCTCTGTTTTCTAGTGATTCTCCCCTGTACCCTCTAATCCATTCCCTCTCTCATTTTGGTTATAGTATAATCTCATAGAGTAAAAATCACATTTATAAAGTTATTTTGTATAATCCAGAGGTTTGTTTCAGACTAGGTGAGTGGATATAGTGACTGACTGCAGTCAAAGCCCTTAATTTGCACTTCCTTACTGAATCTCCTCCATTCAAGTGAAAAAAAAGGTGAGAGGTTTAGGAACTTTGTCTAAGTTGTTTTCTGCTTCTCTATGAAATTTACATTTATTTTATTGGTTCTGAGTCTTTCTATACTTTCTCTCCATTGACTATACTCTCTCCGTTGATGTCTTGAATTCTCTCTTAGGGTAAACAAACACTATTGCTGTCCCTCCATCTTCCTCTGCTTATGCAACTGTTGAAAACTGAGAGCAGAAGTCCTTCCCATGAGAGAGCTCTCCAATTTGTTGTCCAATGCCACACAGTCAGCTCTGGAAACACACATATAAATAACATTATGTGGACTCAACAGGTTATATTTAGGAATATGTATGTATGTTCATGCAATAAAACTGATAAAAAGAAAGACAGTGGGAAGGGATGTATTGGAGAGTTTGGAGAGAGGAAATGAAAGAGAGAAAAGTAATTAAATTATAGTCATAGAAATGAAAATGAACAGCAACAATTAACTGTTATATTTTCTAATGTAAATATCAGATTACACTTAAAGTTGTAGAAAATACAGTAGTTGTTTCATAATAACAATGAAACAAGGGGGGCTAGTATCAGGTACTTGAGAGAACAGGAGAGAGGTACAGAGGGTCAGGAAATCACATGAAAATACATAGCAATAGGGGATGAGGAACTGGGAATAGTGACTGAAGGGTCTAAGACACCAGGGAAATGAGAGGCTCCCAGAATTGAACTGGTATGACTTTAGCCAAAATGTGCAGAGAAGGGGAAACTGAATCTGTAGAGATCACCTGCAGTAGATAGGAGGTTAAGAGATGGGGCCACCAACCCATCTCAGAGTTTTTAAATGAGAAATGTTCCTGTCCAAAGGAAGAACAGGGACAAATAAAATGGAGCAGAGACTGAAGGGAGGGCCTTCTGGGGACTGACCTGCTTGGGGATCCATCCTGTTTGCAGATACCAAACCCTGATACTGTTGACATTGCCAAGAGGAGCTTGCTGCCAGGAACCTAGTGTGGCTGTTCCCTAGGTTCTTCTGCCAGCAACTGACCAATGCAGATCTGGATGCTTAGATCCACCGATCAGACTGAGCTCAGGGACCCCGGTGGGAGTGTTGGCAGAAAGACTGGAGGAACAAAGGGGGATTGAAACCTCATAGTAAGAACAACATCAGCTGTCCCCACCACCCAGTGCTCCCAGAGTCCAGAACACCAACCAAGGAATATACAAAGAGGGAATCCATGGCTCCAGATACATATGTAGCAGAAGATGGCTTTGTTTGACATCAATGGGAGGGGAGGCCCTTTGTACTGTGGAGATTGGGGTGGGGCAGTAGAGGGTGGGAGGATGTGGGAGCACCTACATAGAGACAAAGAGGAGGGAGGAGAGGGCAGATGTGGGATGGGAGTTATGTGGAGTTGTAACCGGGAGGTAAGTGGTATATCATTTGAGATGTGATAGAATGGAGTGTTAAATAAAAAAATAAAAATGTGTTTTATATCCCAAGTTCATCAAACTTTGAACATTGATCTCTAACACAAATATATATATCCTCTATAGAAACATGGTAATATTTTTCCATCTCAAAGCAGAACACCAGTGGTTATAAAAAGGTTAATTTTTAACTGAAAATACAGTGATTTTAACACATTATAACTGCAAAGTGTATATCAAATGAAATCCTATGATGAGCACAAGTTTGATTACTTCTGAAGGGAAATGACAATAGAAGCCAAAATTTTTGAAGTAAAGTAACAATAGGAGTCAAATTTTTCTAGTCCTCTTAGGTTTAAACACCTGCAATATATTCCAATAGCTAAGAACAGAACTAGACCAAAGCAAAAATGGAGTCCCATGTGATCATTTTCAGCATTATAATTTCCTGTGAAATTTGAGTGATTTGCAAAACTGTGATAGATTTCCCTGAATAAGATGATGGCAAAAGCTTTGTAGATTTAAAAATAGTTTTGCTGAGGCAATGAGAAGTAATATCCTATCAGATTAGAGGCTGTGTATCTTTCACAGAGCAAAAAGAAAAACCAAGAAATGCTAGGAAAGAATTCTCATCTGACCATTTCAAAGTGTTAGCTCCTCTTATTTTGAGACATTTTTATTTTATTTGCATTGTTTCCTCTTCTTTCCATTCTCTCATATCTCTCTCATTTCTCTCTTTTGGGAATTGAGCTCAGGCCTTTTCTTCTACTAGGTAAGGAATCTCTTATTAATCTACAAACTCAATTTCATCCTTTAATTGTCCTCTTTGTTAATAGCTTCCTTTTAGAAAAAATTATTTTGTTTACAATAGAACAATATGCTATTCTAAGTAAATAACAAATTGAGAAGTATAAATCTTAAAAATTACTTGTAAAAACTAAAACGAATCAGAGAAGTTCAGAGTCCATGAAAGGTAAGGAGTTGTTCACTGAATGAGAACTGATCCAAAGAGGGTTGTTCAGACAGGTAAAAATCATTTGTAGTTTTCAAATACCAAGTTCATTCTATCGAGGTTATTGTCTGAAAGTTCACACTGATTAATTTCTTTTCATGTTTTCTATAGTCATGAACTCATATTTCTAACAGTATCATAATAAGAAACCATCTCCTGGAAGATCTCATTCAGAGTTCCTTGGGTTATTCAAGCCATGATGATATACTGGCATAGAAACAATTATTGATGTACTAGATTTACTTACTAGATTATTGAAATGTGATAGGAATGATTAAATAAAACTCAAAGAATATATAATGTTCTTAGCATATGCACAGAAAATTTGTATTTGTTTATGATGACTATTCATATTCTGTGATATCAACCAGAGTTGCATCTTTATTTCAAATAGACCGGCACATTTATACAATAAATTGAACATGGAAAATATAAGTAGAAATGGAAACTAAACTTTGAAATAAGTTTTCTTTAATTAACTGTGACATTCAATTATTTACCACAATACTGTACTATATGCAAAAGCCTATTCTATATAATTTCAGTATTTATAATTGTGATATACTTATAAGGCCTTAATTTAAGTGTGAAATGTGTTACTTCACAATGATTGGAACCAGAAATCCCAATTATACTAGTTAATGTAGGTAGGTGATAGATTTTTATAAAATTTGTAGCAAAATAAATGTCTGATTTTTAACAATTGTAAGTTGGAAATTTTTCAAATATAGTATTTTGTTTCTTGTAACAGTGCTAAGAATGTAATAGTTTGCCAAATGAATAAAGACTCAGATTGTAGTATGGTCCTTAAATAGTTACTTGTTGTCTCAAGTAAGACTTCAACAATGGTGCTCATAGGTAATTAACTTGAAACAACTAGCTACAGCAGTCCTTTCTGGATTAGCCATGAGATGCAGAATCCTTGGTCACTATGAGACACACTGCATTTAAATGTAAGAGTGAGAAAAATTTTCCTGTCATTTTGTGTTTTCTCAGCCTTAAAATTAAGACCTTTTAAAAAGTGAAAACATAAAATTAAAAACTATTAACAAAAGCCAAAATATAACAGCTCAATTCAAGGAGTATAATAGACCAACTTGGAGGGAAACATCACACAGAAAAAGGCTAAAAATTTTAATAAATCCCTTAAAGCCACTGATAATTGGAGCATCTATGAGGAACTTATAATATTATTCAGTAGGTAAAATTCCTGCCTATGGGTAAATGACTATCAGGTATATTCTGATGAAACAGAAGCTTATAAAATCTATAGTGGACAAAGGAGTGCTCACAACTATATAATTTTTTTTTAAGCTTTCAAGGCTATATGGGATTTTCTTGCTTGCACAACAAAATTAAAGAGTCAATAATTAGGCTGTGTTGGAAATTTTAATTCACTGACAAATCTTATGTTGTTCAGAATAGGCATAAACACATTTATTTTAACTATAATTATGTCAAGCATTTTTAGCAGCCTATATACCATACATAAAGGAAATGTAAAAGAGAGATGCTTTATTCATTCAGCTGAAGGTTTAATTGGGAGCTAAATTCTATCGGACATTTAATAATGTTTTTCTCTAATTTATTCTGTTTTTAATGGCAGACAATGGCATGAAAATTATATATGATTGTGGGCAGCTATTATTATGGAACTGAGTCTTTCCTATATTCTTAATTACACCCTGCATAGGGGTTAATATTATATTAAAACTGTAGTTTGATTTGAATTTAGTATCAGATTTTCTCTCATGATTTAGATTTCTTTTTGGAGACTCTTTTGGGATGTTTTCTCTTTCCTGTTTCATGGTCTCTAGCACACTATTCTTTGGTTACTTTAAAAGCATTTAGAAAGTAGTTAATGAAATAACTTTTTGAAGCTATAAGCTGAAACTTTTGATAAAAATATATTTATATGGTAAATAAAAACATGCCAGTCATATTCTGGTTCCCAGTGAGTGGGCATGTTTCTTATTTAATTTGTCTCAGTCTTTTATCCTATGATCTAATATATCTATAGGATGAACAGGACCTACTAAAACCAAGTATACAATGAAGATAGCCGGAAGCATCTTACAGTAATACCATATTGCTTTCTGTTGCATTCACTAATGCTCCTCCTGTTCAAAAACAAGAATCGAGAAACATTTCTTTGGTTACAAACATCAGATAATTTGGTGATATAGTTCCAAAAGTTAAGACTATTCATTTTCCATATGGGAAGCATGTTTATGTCCAACATAAGTATGCTTGTTAAAAGGAATCACTTGCTAAGATCTTTAAAAATTTACGTCTTCAAATCTGTAAAATAAGTTTGATCTAAGTTAAAACATCATAGTTTTTTTTTAATAAATGCCCAATATTACCTCAGAATGAAGATGAAATGATACTTCACAGAGTTGAAACCAGCCTTGGTATCATTTTTGATAAGGTAAACCCAAATAGATTCATAAGATTCTGTAACCAATAACTGTAAAGTATGTGTTGTAATCAATCAAATTGTAGATGCATGCTTAATGAGTGGAAAATTAGAACCCTTAGTTCTGCTCATAAAATTCACTTTTCATATCAGAATAGAAACAGAAAGATTTTTAAATTAGAGTTCCAAATATAAAGTATCTTAGATTTAGAGAAATCTTCTGGTAATATATGCAGTGAAGAACATTACTAGACATTAGAAAACAATAGGCTTCTATCAATCAACAGCTATTTGAATGTGAATAGCTTTTAGAGAAACCATGGATATTCTTTTTCTTTCACTGACATTGATGCTAATTAAGTATCATAATTTAATAAAACCCCTAGACGATTGACATTTGTACAATTAGTCCTCATATGGCACATAGATTAGATCGTCAGAATCTGAATTTCAGAGAAATCTCACTGCCTTATGCACATAGAACTCTGACACCGGTTTGGCTCCCATTATATTCCAAACCATAATGGCAGATAATAAATGAGAAAGACAGGTTTCAGCACCAATTTTCCTTTATTCAACTAAGGAGAGTACATAGATTAATGGGGATGTCATTAACTCTGGCAAGGAATGCCCAGAGTTCAGGACAGGATATAGTGAAAACAAAATATTAAATTTTAATGTATCTTTCCTTGCCTTTCAAATTTTTAATTTGAATTGTGTTTTATTCTGTATCAGACTTATGTCTTTATTTAAATATGTTCCAATATGCCCACCAATTATCTAACTGGAGAAACCATGTCCCCTCAACTGTTGATGTCTTTGTTTGAAGATATAGTATTGAGTATAGAATCCATGGATAAAGATAATCCATTTGT
This sequence comes from Grammomys surdaster, assembly GCF_004785775.1. Classification (NCBI taxonomy): domain Eukaryota; kingdom Metazoa; phylum Chordata; class Mammalia; order Rodentia; family Muridae; genus Grammomys; species Grammomys surdaster. The sequence goes on from NW_021604576.1 coordinate 14,098,117, forward strand.
TGTTTGGCACATTAAAACATACTAACAGGACATGGTTATCTTCATTCTGGGGCAATATAGGAAAGTAATAAAAAGAAAATTAGCTATGTCATGTTTAAAATTTTGAAACTTTAAGGTATATACACCTACTGTCCAGAGAATAGAAATGAAAATGGTTAGATAAGCCTTCATTGCTCAGTCTTCTTCAGTAACACAATAATGAGCATTTGTAATAACTTGTAGATGTGCAATTAACACTTGTTTATTTGTAGAAGGGAAAAGAACAAATTAAACAGGATTAGAATGAAAAAGAGAATCAAAGGTTTTACAATTATATTTGTGTGCATCCATGTGTATGTGTAAAGAAGGCCTGTGTGTGTACATGTGCTCGAGCATGTGTGTGTTTGTGTATGTGTGTGTGTGTATGTGCAAGTGTGTGAGTGTCCATTTCTGTGTAAAAAGAAAAAGAGGCATACTATTTTTATACTTGAAAGTTCTGACAACTAGTGGTGATTACTAAATATATATTTCAAAAGGACTTAGTCATTATCTAAAATTTTAAATGCTCTTAATCTCATAATTAAACATTTGATAGTTAAATTTAAAAATTAAATGGGCCAATACCTCAACCTTTGTAGTAGAAGTTTTCACTAAATGAAAATTTAGGATTACGTAGATAGAATTAGACACATATTTTTAAAAATGATAAAAAGATAACAAATTGTGCTTACTAATATTACATAGGAAAGAAAAAGAAAATATTTACCATATTTAAATTAATTTTATTTAATAATATTGTGTTCTTTATAAAAAAATAATCAAATATAGGTTAAGAGATGTCCTCACACATTGTTTCTAGAATGCTATGAGTGTTTTGTATATAATTTTTATATTTTATATTTTGTATATAATTTTGTATATTTTGTTTAAGCATAACTTTTAAAAATCAAACTTTATGTGAAGAATAATTTTTTTGGACTAATCCATTTGTCACTCAACTGGCTACTTTTATTCAATGCTGAAACCTAAGTATCAGAAGTATATGAGAATTTATATTATATCAAAACATACCTGCAATAGTGAAGGTACTTCTAATTTCCAAATCATTTTAATACTTCCATTTTTATTTATTATATATTATTTATAAATAATAACAATGAAAATGACCATAGGGCTTATTTCCTACTTTTTTTGTCAAAAAGTATCCCTTTCCACAATTTAGTATAGTATTGCTTCTTATCAGAAAATCTTCCCATCAGATCACGAAAATTGCTTTGAATCACTGGATAGAAGACATTTTCTTTCCCAAATGGCTTGTTAAACTGATCACTGATGTGTACATTACACAGCTCGATAGGATTTACTTTCAAAAGTTCTTTCATAGGATTCATAGGCCTATAGTTCAGCTTCATTAAGGACTCAGACTTAACATCACCTGACATAAGCCTGGGAAACACCAAAATCATGTCTCAAAAACAAAACAATATACACCAAACAACAAAACTTTCTTTAAATAAAACGAATCCTTTCTTGTGGATTGATTTCTTTTCTATCCTATTATTCACTCATAAAAAACTGCCTTTGCAGCTGGGCAGAGTGCCCTGTGTCTGTAGCTCTGGTTCTTTGGAGGCTGATGTTGGAATACTGGATTTCTTGAGCACAGGGGTTTCCACTAGCCAAAGAAATTGCCTTATTTCTGTATTAGACTTTATTTTGTCTCTTAATCATATTTGAGCCAAAATGTGTTTATTTTTTATTGGAATACACTTGAAGTTTTAATAGTTAAGTCTATAACTGTGAGTTATCTTAAGTAAAATTAGAACAGCAATAAGAAAATTCTTGGTTTTCAAACTTGACTGTTTAATAAAGTAAAAAGCAAATTTAAAATAAGTGTTTCAGTTTCCCCAATGTGTAAAATCATACCCCACAAGTTTAGTAGTACAGAAACACATAGTAGTTACAAGTTTCTGAGGAATAGGAATCCTGCCAGCTTGCTGCTACTAGGTTGCCCTATCTTGTCAATCATGAAATTTCAGCCAGATTATTAGCAAGAGCTGCAGTCATCTCAGAGTTCAATGAGTACAATTGATTTCCAAACTGACATTAGACCAGCTCTTCCCTCTCCCTCTGTGGGACTCTGCAAAGTTTTTGAGAATAGTCACAACGCTAGTTGTGACTTGTTCAGAACAAGATGAGCAAGACAGAGAGAGGGTAGAGGGAGGAGAGAGAAAACAGAAGGAACACCAAGTAAACAGTAACAGAATAAAAGTACTCCTTTGCAAGAAGGAATATAAAAAATTAAGTACATAACTTTGAACTAATTATACAAGTAGTATAGGTATATAGTTCAGTTACTTTGAGGACTCAGACTTAACCTTACTCAAAGACTGGAAACAGCAAAACCATGTCTCAAAAACAAAAACAAAGCAATGTACAGCTAACAACAGAACATGCTTTAAATAGTAAGTGTTTTATTTTATCAAGGTATTATATATGACAAAGTCTAGAATAGTGGATGTTTTATAGGCAAAACATTCAATAAATTCATAAGTTCAATGGAAGAAATTAAGTGATTTGGAAAGAGTTCAATGAATATGTGTCTGGTGATGCCTTCTGATGATAAATGAATATTAAAGGAAATCTGTACAATACAATGTCAGAGTTGATGAGGGGATAGAAACATGCTTTGCAGTACATTTGTTGAAGAAGAATATTTGAATTTGTGCCAAAAGGGGAAACCCACCTACTTCTGTTTCACGATTTACAGATGGCCAGAGGAAAAAAAAGATATAAAGAAAAAAATGTAAATACTCTGAGCTTAATCAGCATAGCGCTACTCTGGCAGAGAGTAAAGCAGCAGCTGTGTGAGATGCACACAGGATTTTATCCAGCTGCATGCTTCCCAGCCCAGCGTCCTTAAGACTCAGATGCTGCTGCCTGTGGAAGCATCTTTCCCTCCAGCAGGGCAGGAGCTATACTTTGCATTAGAGCTTACACCCTACCTCTGCCTGTACTCCCATCTGAATAAATAACACATTATGCTGATTAATACATATTCAAGGAGAATAAATATTTTAGTAACTAGTTCATTGAATATAAGCTTTGTTAAACTGCATATTTTTTGATGACACATAATACGAGAGAGAACCAGACCAAGAAAGTTACCAGAAATGTTAACAACTAAAATCTAGTGGTTTGAAATGGAGGTAAATGCAGTGACTAATTGACAATTTCAAAGCCCAAACCAATCAAACAATTAAATCTAAATCCTAAATCAATTTATCCACCAGATTGGACTTTTGTGTACACTCTATTCATTACAAACCTGGCAGAGACAGAAGGAGGAGAGAAAGAGAGAGAGAATATTGATTACTAAAATTTACATTTTTCAAAATAGATTCAAATTATTCTTTCAATCTTGAATAGAAAATAAAAAATAAAAATACACTAGTAAAAGTTGACAATCCAAATTACCAAAATTTCCAATATTTAACATATTGTCTAATCACAAAACATAGACAAATATACTCCAGAATACAACTAGAACAGTTTTCTACACAAAGGCAAAAGGAACTACAACCATTGTAACTGCCAAGTAGGAAATATTTGACTATCATATCAGACTGGTTTCCTGACCGAAAATACATTCTGACAGTTACAAAAATAATGCAATTATCTTTGACAATTAGAAATGACATAACTACGTTAATGATTTTTACAATTGTAATGCAATACCAAATCAATCTAGAGAGGGATTGCATCTTGATTTCCAGGTAGTTTAACCAAGTAGGTTTAACATGATTAGTCACAATAATTTTTGCAAGCATCACGAACACGATTCATTATGCAGCTTTGGTATAATTTCAGGTTCTATAGTTGAGATATGTGGAAATGATTACAAAAACACAGCAGATTTACTAGCAAGCAAAACTGCTCTGTCTGTTTTGCACAGTTCACATTAGAAAGGACTCTGATTTTGTGTGTAGCTCTTTAACATGGGCTGGAACTTCTTAGTGGACTTAGGAAAGGACTAGTGAGGAGAAAGCATGTGCTTAAATTTAATAAACTTGGTGTTCTCTCAGAAAGTATCTACTCATTCTTGGAGCTAAGCTGAGCTTGCTTTGACATATAATTTAATTTCTGATTCTGTTTTGACACATTCAGTCCCTAAAGGTTATCTTACAATCCATAAATAAAATCAGATATTTCAAGGAGGTCCTGTTTCCCACACCTTGGAGGATAAATCACTGTCAGATTTGTTTGTGTTTCTTTCCCTCACTAATGGGTTTGAGCCACTACTTATCATTAACCATGGGGACTAATAATTATCCAATGCTCTAACACTGTGGTTACAGGAGTTTCACACTTGGCCTGTCTTCCTGTTCTCACACCATGACTTTCCCCATCTTGTTCAATTTCTTCAGCAAATGTCTGGGAGATTCAGCAGCCCTGTACTGGTAAACATTCAGCTATCTTTATGTAGCTCAACCAATTGAGTGTGAATGTACAGGTCTCAGTTCATGAGTTTCATTTTTTTAAAGTGAAAATCTAACTTATCAGGAAAGAACAGTATCCAACAAGCAGTGCAAAAAGGTTACTAAAACAATCAGTCATAGATGGACTTTAATAGGATTCCCAAGTATGTTCCTTACACCCACTGCCTTTCTCTTAAAAGTGTCGAGTTGTACAAAGAGTATCATTCTTTTAACTTTAACTTTACAATTTTACTTCATATATCATGTTACTCTCCAAAGTGAATGGTTTCTTCTCATGATCTATTATTTATACTACTTGTAATTATATTATTATTTAACATAATCTCCAGTTTAAGGTCCACTCAACTTGAGCACCATGATATTTTTACAGTTCTATCTTATTTGTAAGGAATGCAACCTAGTCCCTGCTTGACAGAATGAATTCGGTACAGTTGGAATTCATCTGCAGATTATTTGGTCTACATTCAAAGCTCTCATGATAATGCTTCCTAAATGCAGATGCCTCTCCCACACCTGGAAAACTGATATTATGTATCATAAACCACAAATAAGAAATAATCTTTAAAGCATAGCTTGTCCTTTCAACATTTATATGTTAAAGCCTTTCCACATCATACCCCATAAGAGGGTGGTATTTAGATCTGAGGCTATTGTGACCTATTAGAGATGGATGAATTCACAACAGCATATAGTACAGGATAAGGCTGGTTACTATGGAGGAAGAATAAAGAAAAGTTTCTGCCTTTCAACCATGAGAGGACACAAGAAGATGGGTATTTATTTTTAAACAATGCATACTGTATTTATTCTTTGAAAATTTCAAATATGTAATCAATGTATTTTGAACATATCTACCCTCTACCCACCTTGAATTCTTTCTGGATCTGTCTGCTCAACTCCTTTTCACGCTGCAAATTTTTATTTCATATCATATGTTTTAAAAATCACACACATGCACACACATACACACACACACACCAATTAATAATATTGTCCAACTATGGATAGGTGTGGAGCCATTCATTGTAGCTTGGTCAACATGGGGACCTGAGAGAAAGATGACCTTATCTTTGCTTAGCAGTTGCAATAAAGAATGATATCTTGGAACCCAAATACTTTTTCGGGTAGCTATCTTTAATTCAAAACGAGGGTCTTCTCCAAGAGCTATACCAGATGGTACCTTATTATGGAATTCCCAGTCTCCATAGCTATGATAAATTAGGACTCATGTTCAAACCACTTGTTCCATGTAATTTTGCTCCAGCAACTCAAGTTAACTTAGAGTTACAACATCACTTCTTCACAAATTAACTAATTCAGGAATAAAAAATTATTTGCACCCAATTTCCCTTATTTTTGAATTCTAAACCAATTTCATTAGATTAATTCTTGCCACTTATGTTAATTTGTCTCTCATTTTGTTTGATTCTTGCTTTTCAATGCAATATTCACTTTCTGGTTTTCCTGAATGCTTTGTAGGAAGACTTCATAATGAATGACTTAATCATTGCAATTTCTAGAGACGCAAGTAAATATCATTAAGCCAATAGGTGCTTTATATAAAATGCAAGTGTTCAGAAGAATCATGAAAAGTAATCTTAGTATATTTACTAATTTGATTGGGAAAGTTATTTTAATTCTTGAAAATTCAGAAATTAATGTCTAGATGTTCAACTAGTCTTTGAGATACTCTCATGGTATCTTTAGTTTAAAATCATTGAATGTTTAAAATTTGAGCTAATTACTAAATAAAAGCTAAAAATACGCAAAATTCACATTTCTTGTCATCATTTCTAATAGTTGATATTTGTCTTAAAATAAAACTGAGTTACTGTCTCTGTATGAGACGAGTATGATCACAAAGTATTGGACAGCTACTGAAATTTTAGTTCACTGATACAGTGAGTTGAAGCTTGGGATTCACAAAGAGATTTACATCACTGCCAGGAAGGCATGAAACCCAGATTGAGAGGAGGGAGAAATCAGGTTTACCTGAAATAGAGGCCACAGAGTTGTTCTCACAAATAAGCATTAGGGATACCAGGAATCCTAAACTCTCAGGATCTTCTCAATGAAGGAAATAAAATATCTACTTTCCATCCAGAAAGCTGGGAGTCAATATTGTTAATAACCCAGTGACCTGTGCTATCTGTAGAGACAGACCTTACCTAATTCTTTCATAATGTTGATCCTAGTCTCTACATCATCTACACCTTTATCTTTCCCTCCCCGTTAATACAACCCATCCTTAGCAGAGATGTCACATGTACTTTAGATTGGCTGAACTCTACATCTATGTCTGTAAGCTATAGAACCCATCTTTACGGAACAGTTCACATGTACTTTGCAAAGGACTTTCTACATAGACATGTCTTAAGCTCTATTGTGCACCTGAAATTGGAATGACTGTTGCCTAGAAAAATTTTCCTCAAATTGTACCATATTTAAATATGCTTACAATAAATGACCTGGCATCAGATCCTCTGATCCAACCCAACTAAGTGGGAATGAACCCCACTTTATCTCTCATTTTGACTGCACGTACTTTTGTTCATTTCTACTCTCATGCTGCTTGCAGAGACAGCACCCCTGCAATCCTACTCCTACCCACAGAAACACTACAGTCCTGATAAAACCTGTTGCAAACCTCCACATAGAGATGTTCTGTCTTTGTGTAAGTGACTTAGCTTGTTAAACTTATCATTGAGAACAATCAGTGGAAACTGGTCATATAGGATAGGAACTCCAAAGGGGCAATTCTGAGAATGTCCTTGCTGGAGGCCAGAATAACAGAAGAGAGTTTTGTTTCCTAGTCACCATTCATTTATTTCCTGTCTGGAAACTATAAGTGAGGACTTGCTCAAAGTTTGGAGAAGACACATGGATAACATTTGAGTGGGTCAAATAGAATTGACCACCTCCATATACCTCATTCCAGTTTTTGTCATTAATTTTTTAAAAGTCTATGGATTATCAGATCCGTGATACCTTATTTCTAGGGACCTGCTAACAAGAGCTTGGCCTTCTTCCTTTCCCTTCTGGATCTCTCATTTATTTCTAAAGCTTACCACCCATAGTTCATGAATAGCTCAAATTTATTCAATGAGAACCCAGAGGCCACTTACTCAGTGTATATTTTATATGACTATAAACATCCAGCAACCTAACTATTGAGCTAAATCACAACTGAAGCAAAAGAAATGGCTTCTATCTATCAAGGAGACCCCACATTCATCATATCATCATGTTACTCGGAAGCAATATGGAAGCTGTTCTGCAACAAACAAGATGGCTCTTTAGACATGAAGCACATCTGACTAGAGTTTGTTTCATGAGAAATAAAATGGCTATACACCCCACTTTCTGACCAGCACCAGGATGACATAGTTTTCACAAAGTCGGGATATTTACTATTACTCTATACTACTATAACTCAAAGGATATTCCCTCTCACAACCCCCTGAAAAAAATATCACAATGAACTGGGACTGCTGACATCATTGGAAAGTCTCTGGTCAATTTCTGTGGCATTTGTACACCCAGTCACACAGCCTTTGAAGGTCAGAACATGTCTGCTTTCTATTCTTCCAGAAGACAAACATGCTACTACTGTGAAAGAGCACTGGATGCCCTTCTTTCTCAGCCTTGGTACATGACTTCCTTTACTCCACACTGATCTTGGATAAAGCACACATAGAAGTACTTCTCATACCTTGTACTTACTCATCGTTTGGAAGTAATAGCATGAAGTGGATCATGTGATTGAAAGTTCCTGAGAACCCACCAAGAGCTCTGCCTTCTTCCTTTCTTGTGTGCATTACACACTCCCTTCCAAACTTCACCATAAATTCCAAAACTCATGAGATAAAAACCCACAGGTTACTTTGTAGCACTTTTATTCAACTATCCACTTAACACTGAAAAATATGAGCTATTATTTCTTTTCTTTTTAACAAACCAAATCTTTACCAACAGTTGCCTATGGAAAAGAGGTTAACACATGTAACTGACATCATTGCTCTTTGATTGGCAAGCACTTTGGAGTTGGACTGACTTAGAAAATTTATAAATGTGACAGGGAATAGCTGGGACTACTTGACTCAACTCTTTCTTTCTACTTCTCCAGAGAGGGGCAAAAGCTACTTAAAAAATTTCAGCTTTGCCCTGTCTTCCAAAACTGTACTATTATATGCTGTGGCCTGTAACCTGAAGGCCTGTACTAGTCTGGCTGTTGTTGCTGAATTTATCGGTCAAGTCTTAAACCTGAGCAATTGTCTATACTTAAACAGATGTTTGTTGTCCATTCACTGTGTCTTTGTGCAGTTTCTTACTGTTTCAATATCCAAAACTGTAAGCTAGTACAATGAGGTTCTTCTCAGAAATTCCCCAGAGCTATAATAAAATAAACAAAATAATCATCTTTCTCATGAGATAAAATTACTTTTGCCATAAATAAAAGATAAAGGAAAATTAACAAGTAATTCTAAAGAGAAAAATTCTGTTTTGCCTTCATTATAATCAGAATCCTTATAAAGTATGGGGATCTAACAGTAACACAACACAATAAATAATGCAAACCAATTAAGTTTTCATCTACTTTGAACACAAAGTTATTTTGTCTTTCTTTCCTTGCTTGTTTTTTTTTCAAAAAATAGTCTTTTTTTTTTTTAAGTTGATTTGGCCAAATGAGATACAGGTTTTGGCCTTGTATAGCCATAACTTCAAAATGCTAAATAATCTGGTATCAGAACTACATATTAAATTTATTAAGTAGGATTTTCTTAAATGTTTGTACCACAGCCTGTTTTGCTTTGAGCCAGCATGTGAAAGACTTGTGATTAAGTCTCAAAGCACAAAAATACCAATTAATTATGATGATTAGCTACAACTTCATTAGTGGTCTATAAATAAACCATGCAAGGTGTTGTGTAGTCAGACTCCTGAAAAAAAAAACAGTATTCTTCCAGAGGGATGTAGAACAACTTAATTAATTCTAAATGCTCTGCAACTTATCTCACATTATATATTGAAATGTTGAAGCATATACGTTATATATATATATATATATATGTGTGTGTGTGTGTGTGTGTGTGTGTGTGTGTGTGTGTGAGGGCATTTGCCAAATTATTTCAATGTTTATGTTACCTAGCACTAAATTGCTTTCTAGAGTCAAGATGAATTTGTTAACAATTTCTGTATATTATTAACAGTAAAAATGATACTTTGAATGTTCATTTCCTAATTCTATGGTATTTTCAGCTGAGAGCTTATTTCTCATTGATGTTTAACTTTTGTGTTCCAGAAATAGTCTGTGAACAGGTTCTTCTCCTAATGTCTTCCTGCCAGAAATCAGTGTATTTTCTTCACTTATTCGAGTATTCTTTTCAACATTTCTATTTTTACACATACTTTATTGTTGCTTGTAAGTAACCCTTCTGAATCAAGTGGCCTCTATTCATTCTTTCATGCCTTGAGTCCTCCCACTCCAAGTAGCATTTATGATGCCAGGAAATTGGCCTGTATGAAGTGCACAAAGGGGTTTCTGTGACCTTTAGTTTCCAGTTGAGCTCAGCTAATGGGGAGCCTTGGTAGGAGATCATAGGGCTAGAGAAGAACCTGTTTCCCTGGATCTTTTTGAAGGCTGATTGTGAACTTCTGTTGAAGGTCACAATTCTTGCTAGGTGATTCTTATCACACATGTCTCAAAAGGTTTTAATCCTTTCACGTCTAAGTTGATAGCAAGTTACTATTTCAAAACTAGCCCTGCCTACTTCATTATATCTTTTGATTTCTGTATATGTGAATCTGTCTTTTGTAGAAATTCCTTTATTAATCATATCATATTTTCCAAGCTGAATATAGATTTTACACAGGTCTCAAGTGACATCTTCCTGTCAACTCATTAAACAGTTCCAAAATAGGATGAAACAGAAATGTCGTTGATACAACTTTTGATTGTAAAACCTGAAAATACAGTTGAAATTGACACAAGTACTTGGAGTTTTCTAGCCTCCGAATCAGTGTAGAAAATGCAAAACCACAAGCAGAAGAAAGAACTTTTCACTTCTAGTTATGATCTAAATTTTATCACAGCTGTACCATATCATCAAACATGCTTCCCACTAAGAGTGGGTATATATCAACCAGGGTCCAACAAAAGAACAAAACCAAAACCAGCATTGTAGCCAAAATGATTCATGTAATCTATTTACCAGAAGGTTAACTTGAAATAAGTAGTAAAGATTGAAAATGTCAAAAATAAAAATTATGTTAATGTGGAAGGGCAATACAGACTTGAAGGAGGAGATCAGGCCTCAAAGGTATAGTGTTCCACCTAAGCTGGGATATGTTACATCCTAAAAGTAGGAGCAAGACCTCTAAAGAGTGATATTATGTGATATATCCATCTGGCTGGAGTGTTTACTCTGGGTTTCTCCAAATATTAAAAGACTATACATTCACACATTCTATTAAAGCCAACTGTGAGGGCCAGGACACAGTGTTGACAAGAAGTAAACAAGAAGTAAATCTCAAACAATCAAAATAAAGTAAATCTCTTCTATAATCCTTCTTACAGTTTCCTCTAGTTCTTTCTTCTCCTCAAAACAAAAATCAGAGCAGACAAATGGTTCATATTTACATAGCAACCTTACAGAAAAGTGTTCAGAAGAAAGACTTTAAGCTGAGTGGCAAATTTCAATGATTCGTGCGAGAAAATGTCTGAAAGCCCAACTATACTCTCTGATTAGGAACATAGTTATATTATTTCTATTCTCCACAGACTCTGTAAAGTTAGATTGTCTTAAATTTACCTCTGTTTCTGATAGAAAAGTTAACATGAAAAGAACACAACTGTAATATCAGTGGAGATGTTCTTAATAAAAATGACAACATATGAATGTGGTAAGGCTCAGGAACTCCTAGCCCTAACTCAGATGCTACAGGAATCAGAGAAGAAAGAGAGGAGAATATGATTGAATATATTATGTACATATATAAATTTTCAAATAATTAACAAAATACTATACATAAATTTATAAAAATAGTGACATTTATCTTAACAATATAGGCTCAGGGAGAACATGCTATTGAAGCTAATATGGAGAATGGAACTGAATCATAAAATGATTGAAAAAACATTAAAATCAGTAGGACCTATTGAGAAGATACTAGCATTAATTCAAGGGGCTAAGTATCAAGTTCTAGAAGAAAAAAATGTTGATTATCAAGAATTAGCATTTAGCCTAATTGTAGCAATACCAAGGTTGTACCAGTAGCCAACCTACCTAGTAACCCTGTATATCAGTGTAGTAAACATTATTATCATTATGCAAATTTAAACAGTCCTTTCTTGTATTTCCTCAAAGTTCAAAATAGTGGTATCAGTGGGTAGAAGAACTCAGATAAGTTGGGTACGTTTCAAAACACAGGGAAAAAAAATACACAGTTTGGCACTTCAACCTAGAATCCCTATTATGGTAGAATTTAATCTCAAGGCAAATTTTTTTCTGGTGGACCTCAAAATATACTCATCATAAAGTGTCACTTTGGTAACTAAGATTTCATATAAGATTTTACTAGTTTCCGACCAAAACAACCCCTACTTTAATAAAATGTGATTTCTTTTCATAAAATTTACCTTTACCTCACCAGTGTCTCAGAAGACAGACCTGCCTGTCTCTTCTATATTAAATCTGCCCTTAGACCAGTGTCCTTGGATATTCCTCACAGGTTTGTAATTCCCACAGATGGAAAACACATATACCTGAAAATATTAAACTTATAGCCATTAAATTATAGTGTTTGTTCATTCTAAATTTCTTTTCTATAAATTATTATAGTTATTTTGTTTCTATGACTTATTATTTCCTCATTATTAGGTGGAAAAACTCTGTGTTTTACAGCAAAACATGGCTACATGATAAATATCAGGAAGATCAATAGAGTTTTTCCTCTCCCTAGGAAATTATTTACCAGTCTACTTTCTTTTTAATTTTTGGAATTCATTATCCAATCCAGTATAGTAATCACCCTGTTTTGCTTACCATTCATTAGTCTCTGAATTGGTTGCATTCTACTGTTTGCTTCAATGAAAGAATTACTGAATAGCATTTCCCCAATCCCCCACTTCACATTCTCTTTCCACAGAGGAGCTTCTACACTTACAAAGGCAAGAGTGAAAAATGATAATGTTTAAATGAGAAGCAAACACCTAAAGAAATGTTCAGGATCCTTAGTCATCAGGGAAATGCAAATCAAAACAACCCTGAAATTCCACCTCACATCAGTTAGAATGGCTAAGATAAAAATCTCAGGTGATAGCAGATGCTGGCAAGGATGTGGAGAAAGAAGAACACTCCTCCATTGTTGGTGGGATTATAAGTTGGTACAACCACTCTGGTAATTAGTTCGGCTCTTCCTCAGAAAATTTGACAAAGCACTACCTGAGGACCCAGATTTACCATTCTTTGGCATATTCCCAAAAGATGCTCCAACATATAACAAGGACACATGCTCCATTATGTTCATAGCAGCCTTATTCATAATAGCCAGAAGCTGGAAAGAACCCAGATGTCCTTCCACAGAGGAATGGATACAGAAAATGTGGTGCATTTACACAATGGAATACTACTCAGATGTTAAAAAACAATGAATTCATTAAATTCTTAGGCAAATGTATGGAACTAGAAAATATCATCCTGAGTGAGGTAACCCAATCACAAAAGAACACACAAGGTATGTACTCACTGATAAGTGGATATTAGCCCAAAAGCTCAGAATACCCAAGATAAAATTCTCAGACCACATGAAACTCAAGAAGAAGGAAGACCAAAGTGTGAATGCTTCAGTCCTTCTTAGAAGGGGGAACAAAATACTCAAGGGAGGAAATAATAAGACAAAGTGTGGAACAGAGACTGAAGGAAAGGCCTTCCAGAGACTGCCCCACCTGGGGATCCATGCCATATGCAGACACCAAATCCAGACACAATTGTGGATGCCAAGAAGTGCTTGCTGACAGGATTCTGATATAGCTGTCTTCTGAAAGGCTCTGCCAGAGCCTGACAGATACAAAGGTGGATGCTCACAGCCAACCATTGAACTGAGCACAGGGTTCCCAATGGTGGAGATAAAGGACTGAAGGAGCTGAAGGGGTTTGCAACCCCCTAGGAAGGACAATCTCAACCAATCATATCCTCCATAGCTTGCAGGGACTAAACCACCAACCAAAAAGTATACATGGAGGGAATCATGGTTCAAGCTGCATATATAGCAGAGGATGGCCTTATTGGGCATCAATGTGGGGAGAGGGCTTTGGTCCTCTGAAGGCTGGATGACCCAGTGTAAAGGGAATGCCAGGGTTGGAAGGCAGGACTGGGTGGGTGACTGGGGGAATACCCTCAAAGAAGCAGGGAGGGGATTGGGATAGGCGTTTTCAGGGGTGGGGAACTGAGATAGAGTATAACATTTGAAATGTAAATAAAGAAAATATCTAATAAAAATTTCAGTTTTAGGTTTCAGTTTTTGAATTCAGGTATGAAAGAAATAGCACTATGTTTTGGCTAAGATACAAAATCAGGAGGGATATCATATGATTTAGTATCATAATTTACTTTCCTGTAATGTACAGAAGTCTCAAGTAGCCAAGGGGTGTTACACACTTGCCTTAAGTCATTATTGGAGACTGGATTCCTTTTCTTACGAAAGAAATGTATGAGAAATACGATCGTTATAAATAAGGCATTCAGTAGTATAAGAAGCATTGTTTGAGAAAGTAAATACGACTTCTCTAGCAACAGAAAAAAAGACAGGTTATAATGTCATCAACTGACATGAAAATATACTGGTTTAACAACACAAGTTCAAGTTTAGACCGTTGGAAAAATTATTTTGACTAACCAGTAAGGAGAATCCTATGAGTTTATACTAATATGCTTACTAATACTCATAGATAACCTTTACCTTTCTCATCAGGAGCATATTTGATTTATGAAGTGAGTGCTTAGGTTTTTCTGGAATGGAGAAGGGATATCAGCTTCTTTTCTCCACCTAACTATTGTAAGCCTGATATTATGGGAGCATGAAGCCTACAGAATGGGTATTCCTTAACCCCTGGGCCTACAAATATTTACTCATTAATTTCTCAGTTCTGTTTTTTTTTAAGTCCTTTAATTATATAATCATACTGGCTTCTGCTAATCATATTTTAAAAGATTGTTATTTAAGACAGTGTAAAATTACTTTCAAGCTCTACAAGAATAAATATCTGTGGCATTAGTTTTCTCCATGAGTTCCACAAGTCTTCTAGTAAGTTTTAGAGGATTAAAATACCCAATAAGTGAAGTAGGTCAGGATGTGATTGGTGTGTATATCTAAGCATCTCCAAAAATGCTTTCCTTTCTATGTGAAAAGGATCCCTTTCCACACTAAGTGGCTACAGCTGCCTTTGGGAAAAGGTATAAGGAAGATTTTCAGTGTATTCCTAAGTAACAGTGAACCATCAGTGGGAATTTGTTTAGTGTGCCTATAAACTATTTCCTTACGAGTAATATAATTTTTATTTTTATATGAGACAAGAAGCACTGAATTCACCTCCTTACTCCAAAGAACACTTTTTTTTTTTTTGCCAGTTCATTCCCTGAAGCAACCAAAGATAAGAGACTCTTTTTATCTTGATCCTAAAAACTCCCTGGATTTTACTCAGTGTAATGAGCCTAGAATTCAAGGATTTTAGCTTGTCATTCTCTTTCTCCAGGCTGCCCATTGATGTTCAGAACAGCTGCCCTTGTTCTAAGTCCATAAATTCCTCATGTAAATCATCCTGTTCTCTTATGGGAGCAACTCAGTTCCCAGAAACCTTCCCTGCAAAGGGACACTTGCTGCCAGGTGACCATAGGCAATGATTTGATTAGATTTTGCATTGCTGTTGAATTCCAGTCTTGGCATGTATAGAAGATTTTTGACTAGTTCCTGCCCCACTATGCCAAATAAAGCAGTGGTGATTTCTGAATTCCCTTATAGGTGTTAGATGCAACCTGTTCTCTAGTAACTCTTTCCCCTGTTAGGAATCATGAAGATGAATAGTTGATGTAGTGCTAAATAATAAAGGGGAAATAAATTTTTAGAAATAATGTCGAGTACCTCACAGAATTAGATGTCAGGATGGAGTACCTAGTAGGAAAATGGGCAGCAAAACAAACAAACAAAAAAAAGCTTTGAAGTATAAATTCCAGCAAAGACCATGCTGAGGCAACACTTTCCTGTGAGCCCTGCAGTCAATGCCAGGGCCAATCTCATTGCACAGCTCCACACTAGACACTGCTGTTGATGCACACAACAGAAGCAGTGGATCCAAATAACACATGTCCAAAATCAGATCACTGTTAAGTGTGAGGACAAATGCATATCAAATGGAAAAGAAATCAAAGCGTATCTGGTCGTTAGAGGACTCAAGAAAGAGTCATACGATCAAGTGGTTTCCAAGCTAGAGAATAAAACAATCAGCCTTATAATATCAGAATATTTCATAGTTTTATTAACTTCCTTAGTGTCCATGCACCCTGAGGATAAAATAAGATCTCTGTCATAAAACACCTGGAGCAACACCACCCATAGTATCTACTTTATAGTGAGTAATACTGAGATATGAACAACATAAAAACCACTAGAACTTTCCAGAAATAAATGAACACACATACACACACACACACACACACACACACACACACACACCCCACAAAACAAGGGAACTGGGTCAAGTATGGCAACACACATTTATAGTACAAGTGTTTAAAAATTTGGGTCTGGAATAATGATGACTTTGAAGCCAGTGTGAGTGATGGAGTTTGGGTTGTTTATTGAGAACCAGTCTCTTCCCTAGTACTCTATCCACTGGTAAGTTTTTCACTTCCTCCTGGATGGATAAACAACCACAAGCATATAGGCACCCTAATTGGACTCAGTGAACTATAAAATAAATAAGTAAATACCTAAATAAAAAGATGGCAAGGGGGAACATTTGTGCTATGGTTAATGGATTGAGTTCAATTAAGTTTCCCCCCACTTCCAAAATTAAACATGATATAGCATCATAATTGCAAGATGCTTTCCTCAGAGCTTATTTACTTGTTTTCAGATAGAGGTCATTTTTTGAAAGTAAAGTTGTTGTGAATAAATTTGGCTAAGTACATTTAATCGAAGCATAGCAAGTAATATACTTAATGATAAAGTATTAGAAGCACTTCTGTTACACCAGAAACAAAAGTCTGTTAATATAGCTTCAGGAGTTACTAGGTAATGTAATGTTCAACATACCAGGGATGTGGCAACTATGGGGAAATCACTCTCAGAGAAAATAGAATTGTCCATCTAAAAATGTCAAAACATTAAAAATGCAAAATTTTAAGTTTATGCTTTAGAATGATTGAGTAGAAGTCAAGAAATATTAATAAAACTGTCTTTCCTGTTTGTATACTCAAGCTATGACCACTACAAATTTCATGAAAAATATATAATAGAAATATTAGAGGAGCTCAAAGTATAAACTCAGTCCACCATGACATCACACCTCTAGGAGTCCTGTGAATTCATCAGATAAGAACATTCAAATTTTAATTTAAAGAAATATGTCTTAGAAAATAGAAATTATATGCTATACTTTTTCTTTAGTAGAATATTCTTTATGTTAATTAGTTGTTAATTAACCAAGTAAAGTTATCTTAGGTGATTTCAATTCAAATCCTCAACATTTAAAAGTGTGCCTTACTCAGGATGATTGAGTGTGAGGTAAATCAGACCCAAAAAGGACATGCTTGGTATGTACTCACTTGGATGTTAGCCAAAAAACAAGTGTCAAATACCCAAGATACAGCCCACAGAACTCAAAAAGGTCAACAAGCTGAAGGGCCCAAGTGAGGATGCCTCAGTCCCACTTGGGACAGAGAAGAAAGGAAACAAGGGGGTTAGGGGAAGGGAGAGACATGGGAGGGAAAGCAGAGAGGGGAACATGATCTGGTATTGGGTCTGGGAAAAGGACTAAAATCCCTGAGGGCCAGCAGAAAGAATAGAAACGTGCAACCTCAGGAGGTAGGAAGTTGGAGGAACCCCCTAAGTGTACCAGAGACCTGGGAGGTGAAAGACTCTCAGGACTCAAAGAGAGGGACCTTAGATGAAATGCCCTACATTGGGGAGAGGGAACTTGTAAAGCCCACCTCCAGCAGAAAGACAGGGCACCAAATAAGGGATGGAGTTGCCATCTCATAGTCAAAACTCTGACCCATAACTGTTTCTGTCTGAAAAGACTACAGGGATCAAATGGAAAAGAGTCTGAGGAAAAGAAGGTCCAGCAACAGGTCCAAAGTGGAATCCAGCTCAAGGGGAAGTCCCAAGGCCTGACATGACACTATTACTGAGGTTATGGAGTACTCACAAAAAGGGACCTATCATGACTGTTCTCCAGATGACCCAACAAGCAGCTAAAAGAATCACATGCAGATAATTGCACCCAACCAAAGGACAGAAGCTGCTGACCCCTGTGGTTGAACTAGGTAAAAGCTAGAAGAAGCTGAAAAGAAGGGCTACCCTGTGGGAGGATCAGTAGTCTCAATTAACCTGGAACTCCCGAGATTTCTCAGACACTGGAACACCAACCAGGCAGCATACACCAGCTGATATGAACATTCCTGCTTCTCAAATATCTGGTGATCCCATTTAAATGCATATTTTAAAGTGCATCTACAGTAGTTGGTTTCCATATAATCACTCAAGTGGTCTTTAGTGCTAGCTGTTCCTCCCATTTTCCTCCCTTACCTACAATTTCCCTTGTCACCCTCCCAGTTTAATCCACCTTATCTAGTCTCCCATGTCTATATTTCCTTTCTCTTGGGAGATTCTCCTCACCTCCTAGTTCTATATTCTATGTCTAACTACCATGGTTTTATATTGAAGCATGCTGGTTAAAGGCTTAAAAGCTAACATATACATGTAAGAGAAAACATAGACTATTTGTCTTTGGGAGTCAAGATACTTTCCTTTGAATTTCAAAATTTATTTGTAACAAATGACTATTTCCCCATTGTGTGGATTACCATATTTTCATTACTCATTCATCTATTGCTGTACATCTAGAATCTTGAATTTCTTGCTGTTATGAATAGAGTAGCAATGAACATGGATGAGAAAGTGTATTTATAGTAAGATATAAAGTCATTTGGACATTTGCTCAGTAGTACAGCTAGTTATTGAAGTAGCTATATTTAGCTTTCTTGGGAACCTAAGAAACTGTGGTTTCCACAGTTGTTGGGCTATGGAAGGATGTCTTGATTCTTGGCTGGGCATGGGCCTTTGAACCCTAACTTCCAATGGGACCTTCTAATCCCATTGGATTGGAGAAACCGGCAGGTATTCGGCCACACCCCCAGAATCCGGGCTTCTACATGTGTTCTACATCTCCATTAACCTGCACCTTGCAGACATGTTTGGCAAGCAGCCCTTCCCAGAGAAGTTTCTGTCACCATCCACACCTACAGGTAGAGGGCGTGAATACAGGCTTCAGCCTTGAGAGATTTCCATATTCATGAATTACCTAAAGGCTGGAGGGCTTAGCACAATTAACTTATTCCTTCCCAGTCTTTCCTCTCCCCTCCCCACACCCCTCTATTTAAGGCAGGCCTTCCCTGGCTTAAACTGGGGGCTGGGGGGTGTGCACATCCAAATCCAACTACCACACCATGGCAATAAAATTCTTGGAACCCATGTATCATTGGGGCCTGCCATCGCCAAAGCTTCCTGCCTTTCAAACTCCTGACTTTCTCGAGTTATCGGGACCCCCACCCCCACTCCGTCTTGGAAAGTCCCCCCCCCGTATTCCGCTTCAGTTTTTCCCACACATAGTATCTGTACACATTTGCACTCCCATCAGCAATGAATGTTTGTCTTTCATAGACTGCTCACCAATATGACCTGTAATCTGTTTTACTGATCTTGACAAATCTGACTGATGTATAATGAAATCTGAAAGTAGCTTTGATTTGAATTTCCCTAATGATTAGGGATGTTGAATATTTCTTAAAGCCATTCTCAGCCATTTGTGTATCATCTTATGAGTACTCTGTTTGATTGTGAACACCATTTTCAATTGGGTAATTTGATTTCTTGATGTCCCGGTGCGTGTGTGTGTGTGTGTGTGTGTGTGTGTGTGTATCAGAGAGAGAGAGAGAGAGAGAGAGAGAGAGAGAGAGAGAGAGAGAGAGGTGATTTGTATTTACTTCTTTATACACTTTAGGTGTTAACCCTTTAATGGATGTATAACTGGTAACTATATTTTTCTATTCGGTAGCCTGCCACTTTCATTTTTTTAATTTTAGTTTCATTAAGTCCCATTTATTAGTTGTTGGTATTAGCATTCAAGCTGTAGGTGTTCTGTTCAGCCTGACAAATACAGATACAAATGCACACAGCCAATCATTGGACTAAGTACAGGGAGCCTGATGGAGGAGTTAGGGGAAGGACTTTAAGAGCTGAAGGTGGTAGCAATCCCACAGGAAAAACCTTATCAACCAACCAGACCCCCAAAGCCGTGAGGGACTAAACCACCAATCAAAGAATACACATGGAGGGACTAATGGCTCCAACTGAATATGTAGCAGAGGATTATGTTATCTGGCATTAACGGGAGGGGAGCCCCTTGGTCCTGTGGAGACTCAATGACCCAGCATAGGGGAATGCTAGAGAGCTGAGGTGGGAAAGGCTGGGTGGTTAGGGGAGCACACTCATAGAAGCAGGGGTGACAGGGAGGAAATCGGGGGTTTAGCTGAGAAGGAGTGTGGACTTACGTCCAGGTTGTCAATTTAAATCCATTGATCAAGATGTTGGTTTTTATATCAATATACTGTTTTTATTACTTTAGTACTGAACTACAAGTTGAAATCTGTGATAGTGATACCTACAACAGTAAATTTATTGTTCTGGATTGTTTTAGCTAACTTAGGTTTTGCTTTCTTTCTTTCTTTCTTTCTTTCTTTCTTTCTTTCTTTCTTTCTTTCTCCCCCCCTCCTCTCTCTCTCTCTCTCTCTCTCTCTCTCTCTCTCTCTCTCT
>NW_021604576.1:14118783-14174978 GCF_004785775.1 Grammomys surdaster
CTCTCTCTCTCTCTCTCTCTCTCTCTCTCTCTCTCTTTCTTTCATGTTTCCATATAAAGTCAAAATTGCCCTTTCACGTTCTGTGAAGAATTGAATTGATTCTGTAGATTGCTTTTGGTAGAGTAACCTTTTCTACGTACTAACCAAATTAATCCCTGAGCATATTCGATTAGATCTTCTGCCTTCTGATCCCTCTTCAATTTCTTTCTTCAATATTTTAAGGTTTTTATTATGCACACTGTTTACATGCTTGGTTAGAGTTATCAGGGGATGTGATTTTCTATAACTATTGTGGAAGGTACAATTTCCGTGATTTCTTTCACAATATGTTTGTCATTTACACTAATTTTTACATTTTAATTTTGTATCCTTCTACTTCATTAGTGCTCTTTTGTTATAAAGTTTACCTGGAAAAGATTCTAGAATCTTTGTCATATAAAGACATATCATTTGCAAATGAAGATACTTTGACTGCTTCTTGTACTATTTGTTTCCCTGATCTCCCTTAAGTCTGTTATTGTTCTACCTAGGACTTCAACTTTGTTTTTGAGTATGGATAGAAAGAGTGGACTTGTCTTCTTCCTAATTTTAGTGAAAACATTTTGAGTTTATCTTCTGTAGGTGGGTGTAAAGAATTGAGTTCATGTTCATTTTAATGATGTTGGCTCTAGGCAACCTGTAATTTGCCCTTACTTAGTTGAGGTATATCGCATGTATCATATCCCTAGTATGTCTAGGACTTTTAATCTAAATGATTTTTGAAATTTGTTAAAGGCCTTGTTTTGCACTAATGTAATGTTCATCTGATTTTTGGTTTTTGAGGTTTTATTGTATGTGGTAGATTCCATTTATTTATTTAATTCCTTCACATCTCAGATAAATTATGTTAGATAATCTTTTCTTTTTCTTTTTTTTTAATAATTTATTTTTTTCTCAAATTGTAATTCATTCACACAGGGGTTATAAACACAGAAAGGCAGGATGTGGGGAAGGGAATGACACTGGAGTGTGGGTGTTCAGGGGGAATACAGATATCTTTCAGAATCGAGTATCGGCTGGGTGAAGGTTCAGGGGACAATTCACTATGACTCTGCCTCTGACTCACTTGTCCTTATCTAAGTTGGTATTGTCTGCCAAGGCTACCGATTTACAAGGTCTATGACTACTCAGGCTTGTAAGTTTCCACAAAAGCTGCCTGTTTACATTAGCTTATAGCCATCTGTTTCAATGTTTTTCCACTGAGACCCAAGACTTGGTGTTAGTATACATGTATGACAGGTCTATTGCTGATTTTAGGACTATGGCTGATTTAGGGCCTTCAGTGTAAGCAGGGCTGCCCCTGACATCTACTCCCTTCTTTAAGTATAGAAGGGTTGTGGCAATTCTAATTTTTCGAAGGCGGGGATAGAGGCCTGACCTCCAGTACTTCAAGGGGACCTTGTAATGGCTCCAGTCCCCCTGTCGTTGTTCAGTGAGGCATGAGGGCCATACCCATCACTATGTCTTTTTCCTGGAGAGGGGATACTTTTGACATCAACCCCTATGCAGTCAGGCTTGTCCCTCAGGGAACCCAGACAGATATTTTTATCTTTTATTTATGTTCCCTTGCAGTGCTTAGCCTCGCAGCCTAAGCAAGAATTCAGATCGCCTCTAAGAGGGGGTTCTGGGTGGCCCCTCTCTGCTTGGTCTAGGGGCAGAAGTCCCCCCTTTTAGGTTGGGTGGAGATGGGTTTTGGAAACATCCTGTATAAAGTAACAACCTCATCTTGAGTCTCGTGGTCCTCCATAGCTAATTTATGATAATGTATCTGAGTAGGTTTTGCTACCAAATTATTTATCTGTTGTATCACAGAGTTAGTCTGCCTATTTGAGGGCCAGGGACCAGCAGCAAAAAGCAAAAAGAACCCAAATAATGGTCCCAATATGGGAGGAAATAGGGTTAACAACCTTGGAGAGGCTGAAAACCAATTCTTGTACCAGCATTCATCCATCTCTTTCTCTCTCTGATTTTTCTAGGGGCCTTCACTTACCTATTTCATACTCTCTTTAACCCTCCTTGTCTTGTCTATGTAAAGGCAACATTCTTCTTTAAGGGCTGTACAGAGTCAAGAGCTGTACACAGCCTTTTCTATTGTAATAGAGTAAATCAAGTCCAATAAGGGTCTTTGCGATTTTAGGAGGTCTCTTCAGACAGTGAAATGAGGGATTTCTTCAGATGAGTGATGCCAATCTCTAGCTGTTTGATGTTATGTGTTCTTGAATTTGGTTTTTACTTTTTTTGTTTCCTTTTTCTTTCATTTGTTATCATTGTTGTAGCCATAATCATAAGGGATACTAGACAGAAACTTTCTTTCTAGGTTTGGTTTTTGGGTGCATTAGTTTCAGTGTAATTGTGACCTCAAAAGTAGAACCAGGAAATATTTCTTTAGTTTCTATTCTGCAGAATAATTCAAGAAGTGTTGGGATTAATGCTGATAGAATTCTACACTGAATCAATCTGGACATTAAATTGTTTCAATTGGGAGAATTTAATTACTGATTCTATTTGAGAAGTAGTTGTGGATTACTTTAAATTGTTTAACTGATCTTTAATTTTGAAAGGCTGTATAAATTTAAAAACATATTCATTTCTCTTAAGTTTTCCAGTTTGATGGTATATAGATTTTAAAGGATGTTCTTATGATTCTCTGGATTTCTTGGTGTCTTTTATGTCTAATTTTATTAATTTGGATTTTCTCTCCATTTGGCTAAAATTCTTCAATTGTTAATTTTATTAAAGAATAAACTCATCATTTCATTGACAGTTTTTGTTTCTTTTTATTTTACTGATTTCATCCCTGAGATTGATTATCTCTTCCTATCTATTGTTCGTGGTAGTTATTTCTTTATACTCGTTGACTTTGCTTTCAAATTTGCTGTTCAATTGCTAGCATGAGGGCTCTTTATTTTTCATATAGGCACTTAGAGCTATGAGCTAACTCTTAGAATCCCCATTACTGTGTGTCCCACAGGTTTGAATATGCTGTTTTCACTTTCTATCAGTTGTAAAAGGTTTTGTCTTTGTGTTTGTTTGTTTTTTACAACATTTAATTTTCCAAATGTTATATTCTTTTTTCTTCATGTACTTATTTTTTATTGGATATTTTATTTATTTACATTTCAAATGTTATCCCTTTTCCCCCTTTACCTCCAGAAATCCCCTAACTCATGCCTCTCCCCCTGCTTCTATGGGGGGTGTATCAACACCTACTCACTCCCACCTCACCACCCTGACATTCCCCTACACTGGGGTATCCAGCTTTCATAGGACCAAGGACCTCTCCTCCCATTGATGCCAGATAAGGTTATCCTCTGCTACATATGCAGCTGGAGCCATGGATCCCTCCATATGTGCTGTTGTTTAGTCCCTGGAAGCACTGGGTGTCTGGTTGTTTGGAATTGTTATTCTTCGTATGGGGATGCAAACTCCTTCAGCTCCTTCAGTCTTTTTTCTAAGGTTGGATGCAAGCATCTGCATCTGTATTTTCATGCTCTGGCAGAACCTCTCAAGAGACAGCCATATCAGGCTCCTGTCAGCAGGCACTTCTTGGCATCTGCAATAATGTCTGGTTTTGGTGTCTATATGTGGGATGGATCCCCAGGTGAGCCAGTCTCTGGATGACCTTTCCTTTAGTCTCTGCTCCACACTTTGTCTCCTTTTTTTTTTTTTTAGATAGGAGTGAAAAGTTACTCCTCCACAAACCCCCAATCCATCCCCTTCTTCCCCTCCACTTTGCCTCTATGAGGGTGCTCTTCTATCCACTCACACACTCCTGCCTCACGACTCTAGCATCCCCCTACACAGGGACATCAAGTCTCCCTCCCATTCCATTGATGTCAGATAAGGCCATCTTCTGCTACATATGTATCTGGAGTCATGGCTCCCTCCATGTATACTCTTTTGTTGGTGGTTTAGTCTCTGAGAGGTCTGGTTGGTCCAGTCTGTTGTGGAGGAGTAACTGGGAAGGGGAGAATCATTTGAAATATACATGAATAAAATTATTAATAAAAAATAAAAAAATCCAAAATGATTTTGTTTGTGAACAACTCTCACAAATGAGAAATTCATAGTGTATGCTATCACACCGAGTCCTCCCTAAATCCCAAGATTTACCTCAATTGCCCAGTGGAAAAATTCAAAATGTTTTAAAAGATACACTTTTTTCACAAAACAATGTATGCAGGTAAGATAACTAAACCTAAATAATTATAAATATAGACAAATTATACAATGTTTGTACATGAATTTATATATAATACAGATAATATGCAATAATCAGAAATTTTGGGACATATGTCTTGCTTCACAAATAATCAAAGAAATGGGACATGGGGTTTGTTGGGTGGAGAGATGTAAAATTCAACCTTCTAAAATAGCACCAGGCTCAAATGATTTTGTGGGAAGGTCTTCTAAACTTTTAATAGAGATATTTTAATGTATATAAGCATATACAAACTATATAAAAACTGGAACATTTTCACCTTATATTGAAATCATCATAATAAATATTCTCACAGCCAACCATCTGACTGAGCTCAGGGACCCCAATGGAAGAGCTAGGGGAAAGACTGAAGGAGCTACTGATCCTTCTCCAGAGTCATCCTTGCCTTTTGAGTAAGAATTTTGCTTTAAAAACCTTTATTCAGACCTTTAATAGCTGAACTATAAATGAAACTGATCGGTTGTTTCTTCTTATGCTGCTTTATGAGGATTTGGAAATAGTATTATGATGCTTTCAATATAAGGTAAAAATGTTCCAGTTTTTGTGTAGTTTGGATCTGCTTAAATACATTAAAATGTCTCTATTTATTAAAAGTTTGGAGGACCTCCCCACTAAACCACTTGAGCCTGGTGCTATTTTAGGAGGTTGCATTTTACAATTCTATAAATTCTTTTTATTGCCAATAGTCAGCATGAAATTTTTATATACTCTGCACTCATATATAGTAAGTTATATTTTCAAAAAATCAATTTTATACCAGGTTTGAAACATGTTTTACCAGTTTGATTGGTTGTAATATTTCCTCATCTGGGAGACAAACATTTTATGCTCAGGTTTTCAGCATAATCAATTATTTTATTTCAAGATTCTTATTTTGATGCTCACCTTCCACATACCCTATTCAACCTTTAAATCAAAACAAACAAAAAAAACTGAATGGAATTATATACTGACAGTTGTTTCAATAATGCGTTTTAAACACTGTTACCAATTCTCAATTGTTCATAACTTACAATTGGCAGAAAGCTTGGTTGGATATAAAGCTTTTAATGAAAATTTCTGTGCCCTGCAGTCATTGTAAGCATTATTCGTTAGTGTTAAATAGAGTATAAAATAGAGGTAGAAACAGCTTTTAGAGTTACCTGATTTTCTTCGAAAAAAAACATTTATTAAAATATGTGCTTTCTGATTTTGAGGGATAAGGAGATAGTACACAGGTTATATGGGGGGGAGGTAAAAAGAGTAAGAATGGTTAAAGAGAAGAAAGGGTAGAGATTAGGGAAGGGGAGGAGATTAGGAGAGAAATAGTTATGGCTAGGGATGTTTCAAAAAGCCATAAGGTAACCAATTATATAAGATCCATATGCATGTATGATATATATATATATATATATATATATGTACATATGTATGTTTGTGTGTACATATATGTGTATATGTGTATATATGTATATGTGTATATGTCTTTATTGTATATATGATGTATATATATGTATGTATATATTCATGTGTGTTTGTGTGTATACCTTTATATATATATATATGTGTGTGTGTGTGTGTGTGTGTGTGCTTACATATTTATACACATACATATATACATATGGTATATGTATATGAAATACAGTATAAGTCACTCTAGAAATCTAGTGCCAGCTGTTGGGTTATTGAGTATTAATGTTCTAGATAACCTGAGATCCCTAAATAGGCTTATTGCTATTGCTCTTTCTTTCCTTCCCTAATCTGAAGATGAATAGTTTTCTCTCAGAGGATATAGAGAACTAAAACTAACAAGGAAGCTTTTGCTTGGCTGCTTTTCTTTCAGAGTACCAGGCAGTTTTATGCAGATTCCTGGGAATAGTGAGGTGGGAATATCATCAACAATGTTACCTGGCTGTGAATGCTATAAACTTCGATGATATCTGGTATGGCAATATATACCTAAGTGTTCAATAGTGGCACAAATGTATGAGGAATCAACTGCTTTCATAATGAACTTAAGGTTTGCAACATACTAAGAAATCCATGTCTGGTTATACAAATGACAATCTACTTCTAAATTTGAACAGATTTTTTTTATGTGAACTTGCTACTAATATTTTGTTAAATGGACATAGTATTAAACTTCCCTGTAAATTCCCATGTCTCCTCTATATACTAGCATATACAAAGTTTCTTTGTACAGCTGATGTTGATTGACAATGAAATAACCATCCAAATTTCAGAGCTAGTGACAGCAAAATACTTAGCTATAGATTGAACAACTGTATTACACCCCTTCCATGGATCAAAGAACATCACAGAAGAAGTAAAAAATATCACATGAAATAAATATCAATGAGGACTGAAGTGAAACTGTGTATTCTGAACATGAGAGGACTGTTGTACTCACAAACTTACAGAACTTATGCATGCCTGAACAAGATTAACTTAGTCCCATGGTAGCAAGGAGAGAAAAGATATTCATGAGTCTCCACTCATAAATGAGGAGATGTGTGAAATTCAGACATCAGATTTCTTAAAGGGTATGGCTCCTGATAGGTCAGACATGCTTTACTGGATTGCCCCACCCTCAAGAGTATATGGGTAGCATAAATTAAAGATAACTGGTAAACTGGGAGGACAAGAACACATGAAGTTGTGGTAAGGTGAAGGTGAATCCAGGAAGCATTGAGGGATGAATATTATCAAAATACATCATCTGATATTATAAGAGTTAATTTTTAAAAATATGTCCTCTGTGATAGGATCATTATTCTTTCTATAAGTAAAGTTACACATAAAAGAAAGTATATAATCAGTAAATATTTACTGATCATTGTACCTGATCTGAAAATTTGAATCTCTAAAGGATTTCATTTCTATAGTTCAGTAAACTCACTAGCATATATATTTAGGTGGAGCAGATGAAAGGCATGCTGTTTCTTTCCTAACAGGGAGAATATGTAACAGCATCAGACTCTCCCTTTTCTTTCTTACCTGGTTATCACCTCCTTGACAGTTTCTTTGACTCTCCTACATGTCCATGTTACTTTGTGTGCTCATATCAAATGTATTTGAGGTACTTTGCCTTGGCCCTTTTATTTTCCTTGCTTCTATCTAAAGTCTTTATTTTATTTTATATTATTTTATTCATTTTTCCAAAGCATATCAGTTAGGTTAGTTAGTTAGTTAGTTCTTATTTCAGCTTGATGAAGGCTATAGACATTTGAAAAGAGAGAATCCTGAGGAAACACAATTTTCCATAGTAGCATATTAATATTTAATTTGATTTTATAGGATATTTATTCATAATTATCATTTTTCTGGAACACATACCAGATTGGTCTATAGGCAAGCCTATATGTCATTTTGTTAAAAAGTATTTAATGTGAATGTCCCAGCCCATTATGGTGATGCCATCCTTGGGCATGTGGTCCTGAGGTTTATAAGAAAGCAGGCTAAGCAAGCTAGCAAGCGACACATCTCTATGGCCTCTGTTTCAAACTTACCTTGAGTTTCTGCTCTGACTTCCTTCCAATATGAGCTGTAATGCCGAAGTGTGAAGTAAATAATCATTCCTCCGCTTAGTTGATTTTGATTATGATATTTTGTTAGAGCTGGGGAAAACACTAAGACACTTCATAGATCACCTCAAGTTATTTCACAGACTGTGAGATAACAAAAGTTATTATATTTGTATTAAATGACAAAAGAATACAGTTACATGATGATAGAACATTAGTTTGGGGTTTAATTGAAGTTTTTTGAGATTATGTATTAATTCTAAAAATCCTAAAAAATCTATGGTATTAATTTACAAAATATTAACTCTCTTCACTTAGACATTCTATGCTATTAAGACACACACTGTATTCTTATTACTTTTACTTTTGGGATTCAAGAGACAAAGATTTTAGAATAATATTGGCTATGTGGTATTTGTAAAATAAAAAGATATTATCATGACAAACTTTCATAACTTTTTTATTATAAATTTTATTTTTATGTATACTATAATCAATCATTTTTAAGTGTAGAAAAATATATAAACCCAAGTAATGTCTGCAATGGAGGGAGTATTTATGATATATATATATATATATATATATATATATATCAAATATGGAAATAGCATTTTAATGTATTATGTTTCTATGCATGCAGCATTAGATCTACAATGCTTAATTTTGCTTTTAAATAAACATTCTTTTATTAAATGATTCCTCTACTCTTTATAACATAACTTAATTTTTTTCTCTTTTGTCCATAATGGAATTTAAAACTCTTTATCCATTCAAGGTGATTTTCTAGGGTTATTATATAATTTTCCATAGTAGTATATTAATATTTAATTTGATTTTATAGGATGTTCATTCATAATTATCATTTTTTTCTGGAAGGCATTTTAACAATCTAGATTAATGCATAAGGTAGTTTTCCCTAGATCATCATTTGATGTGTCAAGGTTAGGTCCACTGCATGTCAGAATTTCAATATTACAATATTCAAAACAATTCAAATTCAGCTCTGATGACTGAATTTATAGTGGTTCTTCTTAATTCTGATTTCAAGTCTTAGTAAACAGATTACTATACCTACAGTTGCCCAATATATGAACTTGGTGTTCTCCTTAGCAATTCTTTCTTGACACAGCACCTGTATCTACTTTGCAATGGCCCTCTCATGATATATATCAGTATTCTATGTTTGTAATCTCTCTTATTTTGTTTTCCTTAATTAAAGTACAAGAATCCTACATAAACATAATCATTTCTACACAGTCAATTATTGTCTCTACTTGAGTTCTACAGTGGACTCAGGTCCATCCCCATTTTCCACATGGCTGAAAGACAGAAAATTTAACTTAATGAGATTTTACACATCCCTGGTTAATGCAATACTCTTCCTTCCTATTGCTGTTACATTGAAGAATATAGTCTTCTTTCCCTTTAATAGTGATGTCATCAACTCCAACTCTCTGACAACATCTCACTCTCTTGTTGCTCCATAGTCTGAACTCTTAAGTTGTCATAAAAGCACATACAAAATTTTACATTTTTTTCTCATGATTTTTCTAAATTCTCCACCTGTTTACTAAATTCTGTATGGTAAAAGCATATTGTGGCTTTATGATTGTCTTTAGTACACAATAAAAGACCTGGGTGGAACTTATAGGTAATATTATTAAAGAAATAACATATGAGGACATATTTGGAGCCAAGTTGGTAGTAATTCATTTATTCTACAATAATTTTAATTTCAAAATAAGCGAGTTGCATTTTTAACCACAAATAACATAAATTTATAATTTATCATACTCATTTATAACACTTAGTCTTTAACATTTTGTTTAATGAGTCTCTTTGTTGATTAAAATCTCCTGTTCTGTGCTCGCTTCGGCAGCACATATACTAAAATTGGAACGATACAGAGAAGATTAGCATGGCCCCTGCGCAAGGATGACACGCAAATTCGTGAAGCGTTCCATATTTTTAAAAAAAAAAAAAAATCTCCTGTTCTGATAATCATGCACTGATTACTAAGTGACTGTTCTGCATTCAACATTATTTTCAGATCTAGACTTTATATTTAACAAAAAGTTCTGTATGATATCTCTCTATCTTTCAATATCACTATATTTCTAAATAAACAGTTACTAATTTAGAAAGCTATATTGCCGAGTTTATTCTCCCATTAGGATTATAATCATAAGAAGCAGTGAGTAAGGTTACAAAAGCAGTGAGGTTTCAAGCTGGATCACACCATACAGTGTTATATTCCATTTGAATAAAGCTCTTTGAATTCACTGGGAAGATTCCCAGACTGAGACTGCAGTGAGAGAGTTGGGCTTTCCGGTGAAATGACTTAACAAGATGGTGGGATCTAATGCGAAGCTTTTTATTAAGAACATGCGCTATCAAATTTAATTAACTAAGTTTAACGTCTCATTATTTTCTAATCCATTTTAGATTTATTTAGAGAATCTTAGAATTTGTTTTATGTGTTCCTTAAGGTTTTACACAGATCTTCGTGAAGGCTTGGCTCTAGGGTCAGAAGAAAAATGGCCTAAATATTGATAATACTATCTAAGAGTTTATGAGTTCAAAAAGGTTATACAACCTTCTACACCTGCAGTTTCTCTTCTATGTAATGGAGATGATAGGTTAATATTGTCTACCATATACGACTGTGATAAGAATTATAAACACCATATGTTCTATTTCATCTGCAGTTCTAATCTCTTCAGAGCTAAGTACAAAACACAGAACAACTGCATAGGCCAGGAAATTCTAAAGGAATCATGGCCAGAGCAGGAGGAGAAAAGAGGTGAATAGCACAATGCATATGAATCAATAAATGAGAAAACTGGGAGAGAAATTAAATTGTAAGTAGGAAGGGAGAGCAATATCAAAGAGGGGGGGGGACAAAGAAACGCAAGGTTTTTGAATAAGCCCTAAAGGAATCACAACATTTTTATTTACCTAAAATATAATATTATAATATATGTTATGTTTGTAAATATAATGCATATATATATATATATATATGTATATGTATATGTATATGTATAAAAGACAGGCAACAGGAAGCCATAGGGATAATGAGTCACCTCTCAGACACTAGTCATGATATGTGCTGGTATCACCAGGACTCTCGGGCTGGCTATGGAGGTGTCTGATTGCCAACATTCCTCCCTTTTGTTTATTATAAAGAGGAAAATCTAGAATGGGAGATAAAGTGAGATGGGAATAAGGACACTGGCTCTCATAAAGAATTTTCTGCTGTCTGAGGGCAGCAGGAAAAACTGTACCTTGCTGTCCAGGATACAGTTGATCATCACCATTGGGCCACTCTTAATAGTCCTTAGCCTCAGACTTCTCCTTGGCCAGTGGCTGGTAATTCTGCATAGGTTATTGATTAATCATTTGGTTGGATTTTTTTTTTGGATTTGTTCTTGGAGAAATATAGAGAAAGAATTGATTAACCAGAGTCTGAATAGTAAAGCAGAAAAATGAGAAGTGGGGGTCAGGAAGGGCAGTATTCACTTTTATATAGAATTTTCAAAGGCCTAGAAATTGGAGGCATTGAGTTGATCTGGAGGTATGTCGAGCGTGTTGGATTTTGTTTTTCACTATACATGACCAGTTGATGTAAAAGCAGCATTCCTCTTTGAGGAAGAGCCAAAGGCCGCCTTTTTAAGCTATAAGAAAATCTATTCCCCACAGATTTTAGAATCTCACCTCTGCCAAGGTGTTCTTCTGTCCTTGGGAAGTGAGTATGGTTTGGTTACCTGCTGAGATCTTGGACACACTGGGAAGAAATTTGATGATACAAGGTTAGGAATGTGCTTAGGCCTTCTGTCTCAATGGCAACACCCACGCTTATTCCTGCAACAACCAGAACAGGCAAGATTTGAAATACTCTTTTGCTATACTGGGTGGCTATTGAGTCTATGAGTCATGGTTATTGACAGCCCAGTTTGAAGTGTCAGTAGTGTTTACCAACAATGCCTATTTTCCATCTTGGATTCCATATCTTGCCTCAGATATGGGAGAAGAAAGTCTTTCACTGTATGGCCATTCTTCACAGTAACTTTCTGTATGGTCAATGAGGAAACAAACAAAAGTTTACTGTATTCTAATGTAGCAGTATATATGGAGTGATAGAAATTATGATGGGTTCTTGGCATATGGCTATAGAGCAATTTTCCAATTTATTCTGAGAGATTGTTATAAATGAGGGTTTCTTGAACTTTGATTCTCCATATGTAAGGTTTGTCCTGGATAGAAACAATGAAGATAGAGAAGAAAGATAGATAGATAGATAGATAGATAGATAGATAGATAGATAGATAGAATAAGAGAATGAGAGAGAGAAGAGAGGGGAAGAGACCATATCCAATCCTCCAACTCAAGAGGGTTGAGCATGACTGTCAGAGTGAAGTTTCGTTCCTCTGGAACAGGAGACAGTATTCCTGGTCTTAGTGTTATCTGAAATTTAAGGGACTAGAATTCTGCTGGGGTTGATGTGTATGAAGAGAAGTTATTTTGAAGTAAAGGGATAAAAACTTAAGGTGAGAAAAGTAAATCTAATGAAGGAGTCCCTCAAGCTTAGCAACTGTGAGTGTCACAAGTATTACCTTGGAGGGGTCCCTGCCATTTAGGAGAAAAGGGTGAGGGATGGTGTTCCAGGGGGGAGAGAAGAACCTAATTTCCAAAGTTCAATGGAGTGGACAAG
Source organism: Grammomys surdaster (assembly GCF_004785775.1). Taxonomy (NCBI): domain Eukaryota; kingdom Metazoa; phylum Chordata; class Mammalia; order Rodentia; family Muridae; genus Grammomys; species Grammomys surdaster. Next base: position 14,131,262 of record NW_021604576.1, read on the forward strand.
AGTTAGGGTGTGGGCATGGAAGACAGTGGTCAGTAAATTTCCACAAGAGAAAACTGATGATAGAGTAGATGAGTGAGTAGGTCATAGAATAGAGTTGAGGGTTTGGGTGAATGACTGGAAAACGGAACCAGTCACCCATATAGGAGCTCAAAGGCTGAGATGCAAAGAGGACAGCTGGGTACAGTTTGTAGCCTGAAAAGAGCCAGTGAGAGGAGCTTATCCAATCTAGGTGAAGTTTAGGTAACAGTTTGACAAGGGCATTATTTATCAATAATCAATTAGACTGTTCGATCTTTCCTGAGGACTGTTAGTGGTAAGGAATGCCTACAATCACCCAGAGAACATCCACTAAAACCAGTAGGTACCTGGCATGGTTTACTGTGGGCATGTGGGTAAAGACAAGTTACCAGTCAGTTTCTGAGATGGAGCCTCTAGCCTGGTTATTAGGATGAAAGAGCTGGGGTAGATAGGAAAGAATTTGATGGGTGGGCACAATTGGAAAGTAAGTGTAGAGTCTTCTACTAATGCTGTTTGGAGAGAAAGGACCCTGGAGAGATATAGATTTTGTAAGCCTTTATACAAAATTATTCTGGTACAGGTTGTGAGATGTGGAAGGTAATTGAAAGATTAGGTTTTTGGGGGGTTCTTGAATAAGGGCTCAGCAGCTGCTAAAGCACACATGCAGGGTGCCCACTCCTGGATAGTCAGATTTAATTTCTTTGACAAATATGCTATGAGTGCAAAAAAGGGTCCCAGTTGTTGACCTAGGCCTCTGAGGGCTTATCCCTCTTTTTCTGTTACATATAGGGTGAAAGTATGGGTAGGATCTGGGAGATGTAAGGAAATAGAGACTCCCACTTTGGCTAGAAGATCTCTTCCTAATAAGGGGATGGCACAGGTTGGACAAACAGAAAAGAATGAGTGAGTGGAACACCCTGAAAAGGCAATTGAGTTGCAGGGTCTTGTGAGGTTGGTAAAACTGTCCTCTTACCCTGACTATTGGGAAATGAGGAGACGTAGGTTCCCAAAACTCCATCAGGGTCTAGTAAGTGGCCCCAGTTTTCAGAAGGAAGGAGATGAATCATTCTGATATTGTGATGACTACCACTGCCTCATGTTAGAGCTGTCAGAGACCCCATCAACAGAATTTGGACCCCTTCAGTCATCTAGGGCCAGCCTTCATAAATCAGTAGAAGGGTGGTTTGGGAGTGTCCCTATTTGATGGGGAACATGAGGGCAAATCAGCAGCCCAATGTCCCTCTTGATGACACTTTGGACATGGCCCAGGTGGCTTGCAAGGATTAGGGCAGGTTCAGGCCTAATTACACTCCTGACCACATTTGAGGCAGGTACCTGGTGGTTCTCTGGACTTAGGAAACAAGGGGGCCCAGGAAGTCACTCAACCTGCCAGAGGATCCTTGCCCAGCATTTTGTATTTTTGCTTGCAGGCTTTTTCATCTCTCCCATGGTACATCTTAAAGTGTCCTCTATTCAAGCACTTAAGCTTGACTTTAATGTTGGGAAACCTCTGGGAAAGGAAATAGGTAATCAGGAGCTATTTACCCTCTGGGCTTTCAAGGTCTAGATTAATATACTGTAGAAGGGCCTTTGTAAGGTGCTCTAAAAAACAAGATGGGTTTTCATGTTTATCCTAGATTGGTATTTATATTTATGTTTGTCCTAGATGACCTCAGGTTTCTTTAATAATTTACTGGTTTAAGGGCAGCATTATGAAAACCTGTGAGGAGGCAAGCTATAAACTGATCCATAGCTAAAATGCCACTTTGGAAATTATAATTCCAAGGAGGATCCTGGTTGTGCACTGCTTCAGACCTGACCAAATATGCTGCATTGGTCTAATGTATTTCATCTGCATGTGCTTTAGCCTGTTCCCAGACTCTTGCACTCTTCAGGAAGTAGGTTGTTAGTAAGAATCACATTACACACACACACACACACACACACACACACACACACGTATATGAAAGTAATAGGTAGACTATAAGAATGAATAGGCTTTAGAGATTTAGGACCACAGACTTTTTTTCTATTTGAGAAAATTCATTTAATGGAAAAGGAACATGAATGCTCACCAGACCATCTACCCAGCACCTTCCTACAAAGGAAGAACTGAGGAGGTTGGGTTAACCTGGGTGGCAGAAGAAGGCGGTGCTTTAGCTTTGGAACAAGAATGGGTAGTAGGAACATAAAACATTAAAATGTTGATTTGGTAAAAGTAGGTCACATGCTAGCATGGTAGTGTTGGAGTAGCCTATAGCTGGATAGGAAGGCAAGGAGGCTGAAGAAGCCAGTGGTGGAGAGTTGTATGTTGGAAATGATAAGGAGGCAGCTTTTTAGCTGGATCAGGGGAGTGGAGGTTTTCTCTGGTTGAGATTGCATAGCTAGAGGAACTGATAGGGAACAGAAAAAACAGGAGAAGGTTTGGAGAGAAGATAAGAGAAAGCCTGAGCCTGGACATAGGGGACCTCTTTCTAATCATTGTAAAGACTTCTTGTAATAGTGGGATCAAAAGTATCATTAGTTGGCTATTTAGAGTCATTATCTAATAGGTATTGGGTTCAAGTCTGACTGCAAAGGTGTATGAATTTAGAAGCCTTTAAAGAGGCACCAGGTGTAGGGGGTCTGAGGCTCTCCAAGAGGCATCCAAGTGAGGAGTCTGGAGGTAGAGATGATGACACAGTTCCTGTGGGTCAGGAGAAGAATCACTGGGCTGGGGCTAAGGCATCCAAAGGACAGAGGTAGGACTAGAATTAGTTGCTATAAGGTCATTATGAGGCCAGTCAAGGACCACAGCAGAAAGTCCAAGTAAGGCAGAGCTCCTAAGCAGACATGAGTCACCTGGTATTAGGAGATTGATGGAAAAAAAAGTGACTGGAGAAGAGTGAAAAGCCTCACTCAAGGGGAGATGTCTATGGTGAGAGGGTGGGAAGGGCCAGTTATAGCCATAAAAGGGCTAGGGATCCCTTCACCTCTGAGGACATCAGAGAGATGCCTGACACTCAATGGTTACTCCCTCAGATCCAAGGAAGTATTTATACCAAACAGTAAGGAAAAAACTCAGAAATCACCAGATGTTGGAAGCAAAAGTCTAGCGTTCCAGTGACAGGAAAGCAAGCCTGTGTGTCAGGTGGACTGGGGGTAAGGTCCTGGCCTGTGGCTTTACCTCACAGTGGGGTGCAAAAACAACAGAACAGCCATCCTAGTCATGACACCAAATGATGGATCTAAGCAGTGAGATCCATAAAGTCACACCATTTGACAGTTCTGACATGGGAGGTTTATTCAGGAAAGGAGTAAGGGATACAGAGGTAGTCTCTGGGTAGAAGAAAGAAAAAAAGGGGAGAGGAGAGGAGGAACTGGGCCTTTATCAGAGATGTGCTGCATGTGTAGGAAGAAGTCATGGAAAACAAGGTGATGCTAGAATGTGTCACCTCTCAGCAACTAGTAATGGAGTATCCTCTTGTAGTTGGGTCCCTCTGGCTGACAATGAAGGTATCTGGTGGCTAACAGTCCTTATGCCTCTCTCAACTAAAGGAAAATTATTGCTAGTACTGAAAACCTAGCAAGCATTCTTGATTTAGTGATTTCATGAATGTTAGATGAAAACAAATGCTATCGATTTGCTAGACCAACACAATCCCTTAGTATATTCTAAATCTTCTCTTTATTCCCACAGGTGAATGTAGATACCACCCCTCATCAAAGATGCTTCTTTTTTACAAAATGGAGACCATCAAAGAAAAAGAACAACACCTTTACGCAATCCATAAATAAATAGGTTTTGGAGAGCCAAGCCACAATGGACACATCTACATCACAGCATCAATCACTCAGGCATATAATTAAAAAGGTGTTAGGAAAAATGTAAGAAAACCATAAGGAATCTGCTGGGAAACAGTCTCTTCTTTAATGGCTTGCATAAGCAAAACCAGAACATAACAATCTCAGTATATATGTTGTTGAGAATGGGAACTCAATTAATCAAATCTTTGTGCAAGGGGACTTGAGAGATCCTGGAAGGAAGAGAAGAGTGAAGGTGCTATAATTATATTTTAATTAAAAATATATGTATATATAAAGAAATAAAGCTTGACTTGTTCTTTACAAGAAAAGAATTATAACAAGTTGTATATAAATGTCTATTTCTTGCCTAGCTTATAAAAAGTAAGCCTTCTTTTACTTTATAAAAAAGTAAGCTATTCTATTACTATTTACGTCACAATGGAAGATGTAGAGGAATTTTAGTCTAGCATCACAGCTGGTTTGGCAAGGATCCCATCCAAAGACCTTCTAGATTTGTGTGATCCTATTGGAATTCAGACTTACCACATATCTTTAATCACTTTGGATGGAATATAGACAGGCCCTCTGTGCATAACTTTAATCCAACACAGTGAAAGTAAAGTTAGTTTATAGAGGGAAGCATCCATAGATAAGGTGATGAATCAGAAGAAGATTTGACAGAATGAGTCAGAGATAGCATATGCCCAATGTTCAGGAGCACTTCCAGGAAAGAGAGGTTACTTAATAGCAAAGCAGGGAGAAAAAGGTGTGATGTTTGGGCCGGTTTACTGGGACAGTTTTACATAGACAGGTTGCAGAGAGAAAAAGATAGACAGACAGGTGAAGACAGAATGAACCACAGTATGAGAATGATCCAAAATATTAGAATAAATTGCCAGAGTTAGTTTGGGAACAAGAAAAGCAATTGAGAGAGAAGCCAAGAGAAGCCAGTCAGCTTGGAGAGAAGTTTTGAGCCAGAAGAGCTCAGTTAAACCACACAGCTGGAGCTTAGAGAGAACTAGAAAGGGTAAATTCTTTTAGCACTAAGTCTCCTAGATGACAACTATGTCTGTCTGATAAAAGTAACTTTTACGTTATATCTGTTATATTTCCCTAGTAATGACACCAACATGATCACACTAGATCAACACTCTTAACATTCAAAATTAGCTCCATCTTGTTCAAAGCTATGACAGATTACTGAGGAGAGAGACCTGAAAGTCAAAACTCAGAAAACAAGATCTGCTGTACAATATACTAGGCCAGTGTAAAGCAAGAAACTTCAGATGCCCTCCATACACAAATGCATAACTCTACAGTACAAATTCAAACCAATATTGTTATAAGGTGGATCGCACATGAAGAAAGTTTTCAAGCAACTACAGTAGATGGCTTCTGAGATGCCAGAGCCAAATAAAATGGACTTCATTATAAGGTTTTATTTGAGATGTGAAATAAATTATAAGAAAGAACAAGTACTGGTGTGCTATGTCTGCATTGGGACCCCTTTGTTCTCTGTTTCAAAGCAGATGCCGACAGCAACAGCAAAAAGAAAATGTCCATGCGCTGTAAACCCTCTGTGAGAGTGTTCATAAACATTTATGCTTGAGAAAATAATTAATTTAAACTTAATATCTCTCCACATTGCCTGAATTCATATTTATAAAATGAGAACAAAACTAGACAGTAAAGAAAATTGCATGCTAATATTTACATAATCACTATATTTATGCCATAAGTAGATCTGCTAAAAACAGGGCTTGGTGGTAGTATATCTCCCTTCTATTTGTAATGCCATGAGTTTCAAATACAGATTAAACTCAGTCTTTTTTTTTTTTTTTTGCCTATGGCGTTACTGCATAAGCTCATTGGTGCTAAATTTTTTTCTCTCTTTTGGTACTGTTTCTTCTGTGGCATGAGATCATGAGTTTTTATAGCATGGTAAGGAATAATATAATATTTGGCACTTGCTAATCTCATGCAGCAGCACACATCTTCACACCAATAATATGAAGGTTGATCTGTTTCTTCCCACCATGGCAGATCTTTATGTCCTGTGAAATAGCTGGCTGTACCAGAGACCTTCATTTCCACATGAATTACATATTCCTGGACTGAAAATCCTCAGACTTCTTTCTTCTTCCACGTATAGTTTTCACCATCATTACCTTTGAAATACTGCCAGATTTTTCTCATACTGAGTAGGATTCAATTGATATCCTTATTCATCCTTACTATTTCAACTATTACAATCCATTCTTTTATATGCATCTTAAATCCTTAGTCTCTAAAATCCCTTAGTCTAAAATAGTCTGAGAAGAACCTTTTGTTCAATGAAGTGGGATATCTTTCCTTTTGTACCTCCTCCATCATCCAAACTGACCAGATTTCTTTTCATTTATAAATATAGCTTAAATTGTTGTTTCAAATATTCTCCAAACTTTTTCATGCCAGCTCAATTATTCAACCTGATATGTGTTCAGTATACCTAATGTCTACCTCTATGACTTTCTATGTGGCCAAGCAACAATCTTATCTCATTTAGTGTCTATAGTTGTCCATCAGACCCATTTTATTAGGATGGGCAGTGTAGATTTTTTTCCATATCCTATTAATATCTATGCAGAAAGTCCATTTTTTTCTATCAACTGTTAAAATCATTCTGACATTCACACTAAATAAATATCTTGTTAGGCCGTTAAATTATTGTCATAGAGTTGTCTTTAACCCAGTGAGTGAGGCAATGACATAATGAAGCACAAAGGCATGAAGACCAATGTTTGGCTCTGAAAGACCCTCAGATGTGCCTAGAAGCCTGGAAAAAGCAGATATCAAGAAAACCACTTGAAATAAATAGAGATTAGCTAACCAGTCTAGAAGAAACAGAGATCAGTCAAGGTGGCTCAGACAAAGAGACATTTGTATTTTAACCTGAAAAAGAATACTTTCTAATATGTTGATCTAGGTCCCCATACACTCATAGGCCTCCATACATGTGAACATGAATTCACATTCATGTAGATATACAAAGTAAAGCAATAATAAAAAGAAAAATTGTATGCCAATTCAAAACACTTTAGGATTTCTTCTATGATATATGGATATCATATATATATATATATATATACATATATATATATATATATGCATATACATATGTATATATATGGAGGGAGGAAGGAGGGAGGGAGGGAGGGAGGGAGAGAGAGATAGAGAGAGAGAGAGAGAATACAATATACTTTGTATAGAACTGTTAAAAAGCAGTTCTCCGTGATTTGTTTACATTTCCACATGTATGAGCTCAACTACTGACTGCTTCGTCTCTGGACTATTAGTTAAAGGATCCTAGCTTAGCAAATGTCCTTAGGAGGTAGAAAGAGTGTTTCTATTTGGAATCAACAGGTACACTTGGTTGCTATTGCTTTGATCTCATTTATTTGTTTGATTTGCCATTTACTGTCCAGTCTATTATAAAACATCTCTTTATGTGTGAATATTAGTTATATCTAAAACTTTTCATACCATCCCTGGCAATATGGATGCATGTATGGAATTAGTGTTAACATGGATATTCTGATAACTATTGCTTTCAATAGTAAAATTGTTTGTAGCGTGCTCAAAGGTTTAATTATCTATCTATCTATCTATCTATCTATCTATCTATCATCAATCAATCTATTTTTCTCTGAATACCCATAAAAGAAAAGTAGCTTTATTTAGTTTTATGGTATAACTCGAACTATTTTCCTTTTCTGAGTGCTTAAGTGTTATCAATGTGATTCGGACTGAAGCATGATCTTTCTGTAGGAGGAAATATTAGAAAGGATTGAAATTTCAGTTCAAAGTAACAGGAGTAGAGGGAGTTGATTCACAATCAATGGATAACAGAAAGTCCTTCATTCTTATGTCTTAAAATTAGAGTGAGTAAGTTTCTGGTCTTGCACTGGGAAGTGAAATCTTACAACCCAAATTATGCTTTCCTTGCTGCTAATTTTCTTGGAAAAAAGGAAGAGGAACACCTCCTTGAAGATCTGTTGTATCCAATAACTGCTAAAACAAATTGTCTTTGCATTTAGTGACCATTTCCACCATGTTTTGGTCAACAAAGATATATGGAGACAAAAGAAAGGAAAATAACTGGACACTGTGTCCAGAGATAAAATAAACTATCAGAATTAAGGGAAGAGTAAGGTACCTATACTTATCTATCCTGCTATCAGATTTTCGACCTAAATTCCTGTAAGGCACCCTTTAGTGTATTTTGTCTTCTATGAGAAGATCTTAGAAACTATCTCTGAGACATTGCAGTTTGAGCTCTTAGTACCCTAGTTGAACTTTGTAATGAAAATAATCGATTAATAGTGTAGAACACCTTGAAAGAATCCAGATGAATTCATACAAAAATTCTCTAAGGCATTATATTGAAACAGAGTGGGAATTTAAAAGACTTTGGTAATGAGACTATTCAAAATTAAGCTAAATACATCAGTCACATATAATCACTGTATATCAAATCCAGATCTTCCAGGTCTAACAAATCTCTGAGCCACATCCAAAACACAACATGACTATAATTCTTCAGTCAAGGACTTCTTAAAAGCAAAGCTGGTGTGAGGAAAGATAATCTTGCCAGTAATACAGGATGTTGTTTCAACTGGAAGTACTGAAAAACATTCAGATCAGAGTTTGTTCAAAATTTAAAGCTAGTGTTAAGTTCTACTATTCTTTGCTCTGCACCTAACAACAGTGGCTACTTTAAGAAGAAAAATTATTTGGGTTGAGTTCTAGAATCCTCTTCCTCCTATAACCACATGCAACTGAATGAGTATTCTGAGAAGTTTGGGACAAGAAAGATTATAAACTTACATACTTCTGCCGGAGATCAAGAAGGATTACGAGATTTGCATGGCTGCTTGGATCCAGAACCCCAGGAAGCAGAGTTAATATTAGAGACTGTCTCATGTCACTGTTTGAGATACTGTTGATGATCATCTTTGTTACAAATTACTAGAGATCTTTTGGGAGAGAGTTTGTAGTTTCATTAATAAAAGAATTTATTGATAGACTCAAATAGAAGCTTTAAGAAAATGACCTTATAATTTAAAAGATTACCCCTCCCATGGTAGGTAAGATGCACTTGTCAGAAGGAAAGCAGGGGAGTGAAGGATTAAAGGCTATCCCATTGAAGCTGGCAGGAAGGTCAGGCATATGGCAGACTACTGGTCACATGCCAGGAAGGGAGGCTTCAGAGAAAGAGTAAGAAAAACCATGATATTGGAAACTCAAGGAGTTAGGGAAAGTATGCAAAGAAACAAAAGAAACAAAGAGAGAATACACTTTTCCAAATAATTCAGAAAACCTGGCAGACCTGAAAACTTGACCTGTAAGCAACTCTTACTGGGGGTGGAGATATTGGGAAGGCAAAGTACAGAAACCCATTAAAGAATTAATTATTCTCACGGTCTCTTTTCCATGGCTTAAAGTGACCATGTCTTCCAAGGAGCAATTGTTTAGCCAAGTGATTAACTTGACCTAACTGGAATGTTAAGTCTCTACACAGTCCTGATAGCTTATTCTCTTGACCAGATCTTTTCTCAAGCAGCCTTATCCCACACTGTAACAGTTTATTTCTGACAAAGATATCTTTTGATTTTAGAACACACATAAGTCCTTAAAATTATGGAAGTCTAATTTTACACAGATAATGTAAAATCTTAGACTCTTTCAAATTCTTAGTAGGGATAATGTTTCAAAGTTTCTACTTACTGTATTTCATTTATATTACATGGAACTGGAGGAACTTTAAACTCAAGATATGCTACCTATCATTTTCATATTATGTTGGACCTAAGAAATTTAAGTGAACAGCTGAATGTAATTATACAGAAAATCAGTAATGGTCTAATGGTATATGATGGTTTCCATTAAAATAATTAATCTCAGTAATTTGGAGAAACTAATGAGAAGTATAGGAAATATCTAATGCTGCAACTTGTACTTTGACACTTGTAAAGCATTTAAAGCCTATAGATTATTTAACTGATGATCCCTCCTCTAAGTCACCTTCCCCTTCGCCTATTGTTTGCATAATACTCACAAGATTCTTCCACTGTCTCTGAGAGATAGAAGCACTATTCTCTTATCACATTTTAGGAAATAAATGCTGATAATTACAGTACTGGAGAGAAATTATTGATAAGTGGTTGGTTAGATATATTTGCATATTAGACACCTGTAATCATGTGCTTTGTTTTTAACATATGAATCTCTTTAATTAGGTTGTTAGCAACTTAGAACACCTGTTTGTGAGATTACATCCCCTTTTATCAGGGAGAACTGGGATCTTAGATAGCCCTGGGGCTGAGGAACAGTTTAGATCTTTGGCAAAGTCCACAGTTTTCTGATGAGTCTTGCAATCACATATTTCTCATTTTTCTGCTCTGTAATCTCATATTCTCCTCCATGTAGACGATCTCTCCCTCCTGGCACAGTTGCTTCTTCTTAAAGTGACAGTCAGGTGTTTGGGGATTTTCCTGGCTGATAGCAACTTTTGTAGAAGTGGCGATGACAAACTTCTGGTATGTTCTGCACAGACAAACTCGGTTGAGGGCAAGAAGTCCAGAAACTAGTAGCAAGCCACTGCCCAGCTGCTGCCGGACAACCCTTGACCCTGTGGCACCCAGTGAGGACGGTCAGGACAGTCCCAGGAGTGATGCTGGAGCTCAGCCTGCTCGTGTGCTGACTGAAGGGATTTTTCCCATGGCTCAGCAGTTTCTGAGACATATCTTCAGTAAGATTACACCTGGGCATATTTTGAAGCTTCTCTACCCTAGTATCATGATTATTGTCTCCACCAACTGTTTTTGTGACAGTAGCAAGGACCTTTTTTGTTCTTCTTTTCAATCTTGGACTTGGCAGTTGAGTATTTGAGTATTTCCTTTTGTACAAGGCCTTTCTGAAATGCATAGGGATCAGAAGTCCTGCTGGTTCCTCTAACCAGGACAGGGTTTTGGCTGCAATAGGGCTTGCCTGTTCCCGGGCTTTTGAACCTTAAGGTCACCCTTTTTGGCTGCACCAGTAGCCGGGGCCCCAGCGGCAACAGCAGCACCATCAGCCTTCTTCATTGAAAGTTTCTTACCTTTGTATCAATCTTCTGGGTTTTTTCACCTACCATCTTGCAAGATGGGAAAGATACATGTTATTTCTTATTTGTGGATCCTGACTTCACATCTTCATGTTTGAGTATATATCCTGAAGGAAACACAGAAGCCAAATGTCCTACTCTGGTTTCTATTTTCGTGACAAAGACCATGACCAAAAGCAATTTAGGAAGGAAAGTAATTATCTGGTTTACATATTCGGGATCTAGTTCTTGAATTCGAAGAATTCAAGACATGAACTGCAATCAGAAACCAGCCGTCCAGAACTGGAACAGAAGGCATGAAGGAATGCTGCTTACTAGCTTGCTCTCTGTGGCTTGTTCTATCTGCTTTCCTATACTACTCAGGATCACCTGGAAGGACGTGACAATATCCACAGTAGATGAGCCTTCCCACACAAGAGGCTAATCAAGGAAATTTCCCCAAAACAGCCTGCCAGCAAATTTGATGAAAGCAATTCTTCATTTGGAACTCCCTCCTTGAATATACGTCTAGGTTTATGTTAGGTTGAGGAATACTGATCCACCTACCATGATCATTATCATAGAAAGTCTTAGGAGTAGAGAGATAAGGGGATCAAGAGGGGTAGAGAGTAGAACACACGTCCTTTGAAAAGACAAAAAAAAAATACAGGAGAAGATTTAACTTCAGAAGTAGAACAATTGTAATGCAAAGGGCAAAGCATGGAGCCAGGATAAGAAACAGTGAATATTTGAAAATGCAAAAGAGATATACTTCAGTGTATAATCTTTCTTCACTTCCTTTCATCTTTTTCTTCCTTCCTTTCTTCCATCCATCTGTCCTTCTCTTTCTTTTCCTTTTTATTTTTCATTCTTTCTTGTTTCTTCCTTTCTTTTGAGACAGAGATTCTTCGTGAAGCTCTGGCTGTCCTATAACTCACTATGTAGACTAGGCAGGTCTAGAACTCAGAAATCACCCTGCCTCTGCATCCAGATTGCTGGGATTAAAGGCATGTAGCATCACTTCCTAGCTTTTATAAACTCCTTATTTTATTTTATCTACTATTATTTTATTTATTTATAATCCAGCCATTAACCTCCTCCTTGTCCTCCTCCCACAGTTTCTCAATCCACTTCTCCTCCTCCCTGTCTCCATGAAGATGCTCACTCACAACCAGCACTCACCTCTGGGGCCTCAAGTCTCTCAAGGTTTGGGCACATCTTCTTTCACTGAGGCCAGACTAGGCAGTCCTCTGCTATACACACGCCAATGATCTCGGACCAGCTCCTGTATGCTTTCTAGTCAGTGTCTGGGTGCTCCCAGGGGTTCTGGCTTGTTGAGACTCCTGGTTTTCCTATGGAGTTGTCTCCTCTTCTTCTTAAATCCTTCCCCTAATCCAATCATAGGGGTCTCCAACTTCAGTCAAATGGTTGGGTTTAAGTATCTGTGTCTGTCTCAGTCAGCTGCTGGAGGGCCTCTCAGAGGACAGCCATGCTAGGCTCCTGTCTGTAAGCACACCATAGCATCAGTAAAAGTGCCAGGCCTTGGTGTCTCTCTATGAGATGGATCCCCAGTTGGGTCAGTCACTGGGCTGCCTTTCCCTCAATCTCTTCTCCATTTTTGTCCCTACAGTTCTTTTAGACAGGAACAGTTCTGGGTTAAAAATTTTGACTGTGGGTTAGTAACTCCAGCCCTCTACTTGAGGCCCTGTCTATCTTCTTGAGGTGGACTCCTTGAGTTTCTCTCTTCAATATTGGGCATTACAACTAAGGTCACTCCCATTGAATCCTGGGAGTCTCACACCTCTCTGGTCTCTGGTACTTCCTAGAGGATCTCTCCACCTCCCACCTTCCAAGGTTGCATATTTCGATTCAATCTGCTTGTCCTTTGGGCTTCTCTCCTGTCCCCCACCAAATACCTGATCCTGTTTGTCTATTCCCCTCCCACGGTCTCCCATCTAATTCCCTCCCTCTTTCTGACTCCAGTGATTATTTTCTTCCCTCTTATAAGTGGGAATGAAGCATCCTCACTTGACTTTTCTGCTTCTTAAACTTCTTAAATTCTGTGTGTTGTCTTGCTAGATATTCTGCACATTTTGGCTAATATCTGCTTATTACTGGGTATATACGATGTATGTCCGTTTGGACTGGGATATCTCACTCAGGATGATATTTTCCAGTTCTACCCATTTGTCTGAAAAATCATGATTTCCTGGTTTGTAATAGTTGAATAGAGTCTGTAAGGCAAAGGAAACAGTCAGTAGGACAAATTGGCAACCTACAGATTGGGAAAATAATCTTCACTAACCCCACGTCTGATACAGAGCTAATATCCAAAATATATAAAGAACTAAAGAAGCTAACCTCCAAAAACCCCTCACATAACCCAATTTTTAAATTGGATTACAGAGCTACCCAGAGAATTCACAACAGAGGAATCTCAAATGACTGAGAAGCACTTTAAAAAAAGTCCTTAGTCATCAGTGAAATGCAAATCAAATGACCCCAAGATTTCACCTTTTACCAATCAGAATGGTTAAGATCAAAGCCTTAAGCAACATAAAACACTGTGGAGGATGTGGAGAAAGAGGAACACTCCTACATTGCTGGTGGGATTGCAAACTGGTACAACCACTCTGGAAATCAATCTGGTAGTACTTCTGAAAATTGGAAATAGACCTACCTGAAGACCCAGCTATACCTTCAAAACCATAGAAATATAGAATCATAACCAGACCCCCCAGAGCTCCTGGGACTAATCTACCAATCAAAGAGAGACCCATGGCTTCAGCTGCATATGTAGCAGAGGATGGCCTTGTCAGGCATCAATGGGAGTAGAAGCCTTTGATCCTGTGAAGGCTGGATGCTCCAGTGTAGGGGAATGTCAGGGCAATGAGATGGAAGTAGGTAAGTGTTGGAGCATCCTCATAGAAGGAGAGGAATGGGAGATAAGGTAGGAGGTTTGTGGAGGAGAAACCAGGAAACGAGTAACGTTTGAAATGTAAATAAATAAAATATTCAATAAAAAATTTATAATTTGGGCCATGAGAAGTCTGTTAATTTACATTACCTAATAGACTTTTATTAATATTACTCTCTTGTTTTTTCTTGTCTCTCTCTGTGTGTGTGTGTGTGTGTGTGTGTGTGTGTGTGTGTGTGTAGAGAATATAGAATCCAATGTTTATGTATGCTAGGCAAGCATTGTATGATAAAGGTATAGCCGTGACTCATTCATAAATGGAATCTTAGAATTAACCATGTTAGCCCATTTGATATAGTTATAAACACTAATAGCAAGATTCCTTCCTTAAATTTTGACAGATCAGTTTGTTATTTTTAAATTAACTTTCATGTCACAATCTGCTTAAGAGACATGTTGTATCTATTTTTTTGGCTACCTAATGTTTTGAAAACCATGAGAAATGAAATGTAAAATGTTGCACTGAATGTTCCTAATTAGACAAATGCTATCAGTCAAACTGTACATATAATTTTAAACTATGAAATACACTTTTTTCTCCTAATCTATGAAGTCAAGTTCAAATGAGTTTGAGCCTCCAACTCATTGGAACAGAGGAACATTTCGTAAACAGAACTCCAGAGGATTAAGCTCTAAGATCAAGAATTGATAAATAAGACCTCATGAAACTTTTCTTGTCTGACCACAAAACAGGATTGTAAAACTCAAACCAATTTTATATTAGTCCTTAAGTAAGAACATTTTTAGAACGGAATAACCATGAGAGGAGGAAAACAGAGGAAGATGAACTTGATGAAGTGTTTTGTCTCTGGGTAATTGTGATCCTAGGACAAAAATATATGCAAAATAATACTGATAGAACTCACTTGAAAAATTCTGGATTAGAGATGTGATTTAGTTACTTGATATTATCTCAATGTAGATGCAATTAAAGACATGAGACATGTTCCTGAAGTCAAGTAACTAAAGGATAACATTGGGAAATTTGGACTGTAGAAAGAATGGTACACAGGTCAGTGGAGGTGGCTGCAAACTTCTTATTTTCCACATATACATGAAGTTCTTCATGATAAAAAGTGGAATCATTCCTTCTCAATCCAAGTTAGCCTTGGAACTAGTGTACCAAATGGTCTGTGATGGAAAGAGCTTCAGGATAGGCCAGAGATATAGCTGCTGCTGCATTCATTCATCTGTTTGCCTGTGACTCTGGACCAAGTAGCTTGAGTGGTCAATGTGGAAAAAGGTCAAGAAGATAGAGATACCGCAGGCAGCAGCCTGTCCTGTAGTCCCTGACAAATAAAGTGGGATTTGTTTGACCCTCTTGCCTAACCAAGACTGTACAGAATAGAGATAAGCAATCCCGGGGGACCAAGCTCAAATTCCTGAACCACACAGTCTTAGTAAAAGAAGCTTTAAGTGTTTATACTGGATATTGTAAAGCACAAGAAAAATAAGGGGCCAATAAAAATTATTTGCAAAAGTATCATTTTTTTCTTTCCTGATATGCTGCAAGATATTCTGAAAAGAAATAAAAATAATAAAGATGGAGAGCTATCAAAGAGGTGGCAGAAAAAAATATTTTCATGAAGAGAGACATCTTCTGTAGGAGATAAAATTTCATCCAAAAAAGACTGTGAGAGAACTAGATAACAGGGCATGAACATCAGAATGTGATCAGCATTAAAATATGTACATGATGCATCCAAAACCACATATCCATCAAGTTCACCATTTGCTATAGATTAATGCATTCTGTCAGGCTCTTTATTTCTTTTATTGTTTGTATTATTATTTATTTTCAAACTCAAATATCAATTTATTTAAGAAAACCTACTTGACTTCATTAATACAGTTAGTATTTTCTGTATGCTATCTCATGAGCTGTGATATTTTTCTATGCAATATTTAATACACTGTGATTTGTTCTTTCAACCCTAAAACTCATACAATGAAATTTGTAGCTGCTCAGAGCCAAAACATAACTGAAATCCAAATACCTTCTGCAGTGTGAGTCTGTAGGTGAAGTGACAAGCCTTCTTTTTACCACTTAAGGCATCATTTTTCTTGTCTTGTTTTTCTGTTTCATCTCTCATTGATTTACTAAAGTTTAAACTAAACAGGGCAGGTGGAGGAATGTTTGATGACTGGTTGTGTATTCTGTCACTGGAAATATAACTGAAGGAAAAAAGTTTTAATCAAGTAGAAAATATTTTGTGCCTCTTTTGAGGAGGCTAACAAAGGATAGAGGCTTTCACACAAATGAGAGAAGAAAACAGGTGTATATGAAGAGAAACACCTGTTTAGCAAATATATTTGTAATTGTGAAAACATATGCTAAATATCTCAGCTCTGATGACTGACTGAGCTACACCAAATATCTTAACAAAAACATACCCCTTGTCAAAATAAGAAAGAAAGAAAGAAAGAAAGAAAGAAAGAAAGAAAGAAAGAAAGAAAGAAAGGAAGAAAGAAAAAGAGAAAGAGGGAAAAAATGAAAAGGAAATTGATGGTGGGTATAGGTATCAAGATAAATTTTAAAACTTTAAGTAACTTTGGAAAAACTCAAGCCATCTACCAGTTTCCATAGAAAAGGGAAATTTTCCAACATTGTTTTGATAGAAAATTCTACTTTACTTAGAAAAAAAAATCATGTCTTTATTGGCACAGTGCCAATTAGTTGGTTCTGTCTTTTCTGTATACAGAAAAGTCCTGCCATTATTGTGGTATCCCCTGTGCAGTGGTTCAGCTGATTATCAATAATATCATTAGGGAAAAAAGCTAGAGCTGAACCTCAGCATATTCTCCACTGCTCAGCACAAAGAAAAGCAATCACTCAAGGAGAAGGAGTCCTTTCTCAGTGCATTTCTGTTCCTTCCAAAATTAGGCAAATAATTTCTTCATCCTAAAGTTTCTTAGAAGAATAACTTGTTTTATCTTACCAGAGGTAAAGTGTGCCCAATATAAATATAAATGCACTATTTCTGATAGTGTTTTGGTCCTTTCCTTAGACAGTATCATTTAAATAAGTCATATGTGTAAAATACAGAAAATTATTGATAAATTCCTGAACACAAATTTATTATATATCACCAATGGAAGAATACATCATTATCTAAAGAATTTTAAGTATCTCAGAAAAAGAAAATACTCTTATCATTTAGTAAAAGATATTTTTGTAACTCCTGAACACACATGCTCCATATCTGCCACTAACATTCTAAAAGGAGAGTGCTGGCTTTTTTTCCTCCTTGATTCCTTTAATTATACCTTTGTTCCCAAGCTAACACATTCTCTAGATTCCATAGTCATAGTGAAGTGAGAAAAGAAAGACATTCAGAAAAACACATACTTTTGAGAAGAACCTTTTTCTAGTTATTACTTAGCCTACACTTATATAGATTGCTTTTGGATTTCATTTCATTTATTCGTAATTTTCAATTATTCATTCCATCTTTATCTTCTTTATGTATTATGTTTCACTGAAAAGTCTCCAAATATGTATTCCATAAGGGCTTGATTATTTTATAAGTAAACAAATTTGAGGTACAATATAAGCAATAATATTAAATATACAAACATGTATTTAATATTCTTATAATGAAACTCTTTGATAACTGGTCTCTGTATAAGAGACCAAGAAGCACAGTAGCAAGAAAAATGAATCAAAAGCTGGAATACAAAACTGTCAAAATAGGCATATGAACTATCACATGATGCATGAAGAATGTTCAGTATAACTAAGTATCAGGGAAATGAAGATCAAAACCATGATGAAATATCACCTCATTCCTATAGGATGACCATTATCACAACTATTAATAACAAATCTGGAAAACAATGGAAATAAATGAAAATAAATATTGATTGTATGTTGGGATTCATCAAATAAAAATATACATACTATATTATCCATAAATCCTAATATTGGGAACACATAAAAATAAAATAAATAAATGTGCCAAAGAAATATCTTTATGCTCTATTTATGACATTATTCAAAGTACCAGAATGGAATCAACTTCTTCATGCCTTTCTAATGAAATGATAGAAATGTGGTAGCAATGCATGCTGGATCTCTGCTAAAGTGTGCCACTCACATTGAGAAACTCTTATATGGAATCTTGAAATAGTAATTTCTTAGAGAAATCAATTTCTTTCAGAGATTCTCTTAGGATGGCTGTTACCACAGCTTTAAGAGACAGGGTTGAGGGTCTGACAGAGTGATTTTATTACAAGGAAGATAGCTGTGATGGCTATTCTTGATTCTCAACTTGACTATATCTGAGATTGGGTAAAAGTCAAGTAACTAGGGACTCCTGTGAAACCTTTTTTCATATTTTTAAAATTTATTTATTTATTCACTTTAGATCCCAATATCAGCCAGTACACCCCACCCCCGCTCACATATTCTCTCCCCATTTCCACTCCCTTCCTCCTCTCTCTTCTTTCCCTTGGGTAACCCCCTAATACCCTCCCCCAACACACACACACACACACACACACACACACACACACACACAGACAAATACATCAAATCCCTGCAGGACTAGGTGCATGCTTTCTCGCTGAGGCCATACAACACAGCCCAGTTAGGGAAACAGGGCTGACAGTCAGACAACAGAGTCAGGGACAGTCTTTGCTCCAGTTGTTGGAGGACCTACATGAAGACCAAGCTGCACATCTGTTATATATGTGCGGGAGGCCTAGATAAAGCCCATGCTAGTTCTTTGGTTGGTGGTTCCGTCTTCCTAAGGGTCCTGGTTAGTTGACTCTGTTGGTTTTCCTGTGGAATCTCTGTTCATTTCCGGATCTCTCAATTCTCTACCCAACTCTTCCACAAAACTCTTGAGCTCAATCTAATGCTGGGCTGTGGGTCTCTTAATCTATTTCATTGGCTGCTGGGTGAATCCTTTCAGAGGACAATTATGCTTGATTCCTATCTACATGCAAATGCAAATGGAGTATCATTAACAGTGTCAGGGAATTGTTCTTGCTCAGGAGATGTGTCTCAATTTTGGACCAGTTATTGCTTGGCCATCCCCTCTCTCGCTCTCTCTCTGCTCTATCTTTTCCCTGCACATCTTGTAGGGACAGAATACATTTTGAGTTGAAGGTTTTATGGATGGATTCCT
Organism: Grammomys surdaster; assembly: GCF_004785775.1. NCBI lineage: Eukaryota > Metazoa > Chordata > Mammalia > Rodentia > Muridae > Grammomys > Grammomys surdaster. The sequence goes on from NW_021604576.1 coordinate 14,150,298, forward strand.
GCCCATTTTCTTCTGCTGGGAGTCCTGCCTGGCTAAAGGAAGTGGTCACTTTAGGATTCATATACCTCATTGCTAGGAGTCTCAGTAGGAGTCGCCCCATAGACACACTGGGACATTCCCTAAATCCAAGTCTCCAACCTGTCCTCTCCCCTGCTCTCCATATACCGATCCCTGCCCACTTATGCACTCTCCTCCCTATCCCTTCTTTCATCCAGTTCCCTTCCTCAAACCACCTCCGATATATATTTTATTTTCTCTTCTAAGAAAGATTCAACCAACATCCCTTGCACCCTCCTTGTTATTTGGCTTCTTTGGGTTTGTGGATTGTAGCCTATATATCCTGTACTTTATGTCCAATATCCACTTATAATTGAGTACATACCATGTATGTCCTTTGGGTCTGGGTTACCTCACTCAAGATATTTCCTAGTTCCATCTATTTGCCTGGAAAATTCATGATCTTCTTGTTTTGTAATAGCTGAGTAGTATTCCCTTGTATAAATGAACCACATTTTCTTTATCCATATTTCAGTTGAGGAACATTTAGATTGTTTCCAGTTTTTCTTAATTAAATCACTTGATGTGGGAAGAACTACCTCTACTCCAGATTATTGAAGTAAGAAAATATACCTTTAATCTGGGCCACACATTCTGCTGTAGTTTTATGAAAGACAGGGGAAAATATGGCTTTTTGTCTTCTTGCTATTGCTCTCATGGGCAAATTTACTCCTTCACTAACAATAAAGCCTACTTTTTCAGGATACTGGCATATACCAAAGACCTGCTGCTACATATAGCCTTGTGGATTGAACAACTAATGGATTCTTGGACTTTCTGCTTGTAGAGTTATGTTTGACTACCTGGACACAGCATGTAAAACATTCAAATAAAACACATATACACACATGCACACACACACACATACATGAACAAGCAGGAATACACAGAGAGACACACATAAATACGTATTTTTTTTCATTCTATCACTTCTGTTCTTATGGAGCAATCTGACTAATAAAGATTTATAAGAGAAACTATTAAAAAGTTCTGTAGTATATTATGGCAAATATGCTTACAGATAACATTTTCTAAAGACTTTAAAGGTGGTAAATGTTCACCATAAAAATCATAACTAAACAAGTCATACAATAAATGAACTACAAAGAACCCATATTTACAAGTACAGATGACTAATAAATGTGGAAAAGTGTTCAAATTCCTTAGCTATCATAAAATAGAAATCAAAACTCTTATGAGATTTCATCTTACTTTAGTCAGAATATCTGTCATCAAGAAAGCAAACAAAGAATGCTAGAAAAAATACAGGACATAATGAATACATATATTTATTTGTTTGTGTGTGTGTGTGTACACGTGTGTATGCACATGTGCATGTACATGCTTGTGTGTGTGTGCTTGTGTGCGTGTGTCCATTAAATAAAGGCAGTATCTGAAAGATAACATACGTGGAAAGAGAAGGAACAAGAGAGAGGAATATGTGTGTGACAATGTTGCAATAAATCCTATTATTTTGTATGTCAATTCAAACCTTTTATAAAAAATTTTTAAAAACATAACTATGCCAGGTAATTAATGTATTAATTCAATGATTTAATCATTCCTTTGAATATATTTAGTTGAACATAATATAAACACAATACACAATAAATACATGTAAGTTTATCTGCCAATTTTCAATAAAGAATGTTTGGAAAACAATCATTTTTTTAAAGTATAGAATAGAGTTTATTCAGGGAATGGTAAGGGGAGTGAGTTAACAGAAAGGGAGAGAGAGAAAAAAGAGAGGAAGAGGAGAGGAGGGGAGGGGAGGGGAGGGGAGGGGAGGGGAGGGGAGGAGGGGAGGGGAGAGGAGAGGAGAGGAGGGGAGGGGAGGGGAGGGGAGAGGAGAGGTATTAGAGGGTGGCCATGAGCTCATGGAGAGAGAGAAGGAGGTTGGGGAGAGAGATGGTAAGGAACAGAAGCAAGAGCATGAGAGAGAGAGAGAGAAAGAGAGAGAGAGAGAGAGAGAGAGCTCATTTTTCTTGTTTTAAGCATTATACAGGAGACTTTGATGTTATTTCGAAAATTTTGTCCCCCATTGTTTTGATCATTGCAGGTAAATATCAAGATACATTATCGTTACAAATATTAATATCTGAACTCAAACTGATCACAGAAATATGTTTTATTTGACAGACTGTCACTAAGGAATTGTGTTCTATGAATAGGCATGCTTCTTAAGTGCTCATGAGTCAAGAAATCTTTCTTTTAATCCATTGATGACACCATTCTAGAATGAATTTATTCAGCTTCCCAAGTGGTTAGCCCATACAACCCAGCCATCATTATGTCAAGGGAATCTTATGTCTTCTCAGCATCCTTTTTCCTGCTACTAATTCTTGCTGCATCTGCAGGGTTAGTAATGTGTCTGCAAGTAAAGTGTTGTCTCCTTCCATTTCCTTTTCCCATAACCACAGGGAGTAGAAGCAATTCTCTGGCTGAAGAAAGAGCCCTTGTCCATTAACAACCACACTAGTCAAGAAGTTAGATCCCTTGTTGATACTCTGATCATTTTTATCTTTGGTCTACAATAACCACACTCTTGCCTGTCTCCAAGACTGTTGTTCTTTCCAGTTTTAAATGACAAGTACTCTTCAGATCAAGTCATTTTTAGATTACTGAAGTTATACTCATGGGAAGAAAGAATTTGGACTTAGCATCAATAACATAGAGGCAGTGCAATGTGGAAATCAGAGACAAATGTCTAAGAGAAGCATTTATAGTCTCTACATGATGACAGAAATTCACCTAAATAGCATTTATTTATTTATTTATTTATTTATTTATTCATTTATATACTGAGAATCAAGAAATTTCAAGACCTTATTATAAATTAAATTCCTTTTTCATGAGTTATAGGATTTCTGTGTTGATACAAAGTATCTAAAAATATTTCATGTAATTTTGAGAAGTGAAAGTTCACCCAAGAGTATTCCTATATAGAGGTAATCAGTCAAATCATAAGAAGTTTTAAGAAACACTGACAGAAGTAAATCAAGTCTTTGGATGGTACTCAGTGCAATTCTGTGGATAGTATATAGGACAATACTATAGATGATACACAATACAAGTTTATGGATAGTACACAGAATAAGTCTATGGATAGTATACAGGACAAGTCTATTGATAGTACACAGGACAAGTTTATTGATAAAATATGTAAAAGGAAAAGGGGTATGAGACAGTGGTAGCAAATGACCCCATGGTTTGTTGCCTTTAAAACTGTTCAATACCCTAGCACTAAAGCATTCCTTTGACATATTTTGGAATTACTAGAGTCCCATATGAAAATGCTTAAATCATTACCATAAGGTGAGCCATTTCCTGTCCACTCAATTTCAAGATCAGACAAGTATTCTTTTTTTTTTTTATCAGAGTAAAGTTGGCTCTCAACCAGCATTATTCATTTCAAAACAATTATGATTTTCTTTGGGCATGGGACTGGTGAATTTTTACTTTTAGATTCCAATTTGGCAAATTTGAGCCTTACCTCATATGTAAGATTATTACTGCAAACAATGCTTCTCCGTTCTCCTTTACTTCAGTCCTTTTGCCTGAACTTAAAAAAGAAAAACTATAATTAATTATATTCAATTGAACCTATATCTGCCAGCACTGGCTCAAATACTGTTCACAGATAATCCTATACAGATGTGGAGCCAACAGGGATTTGAATGGCTATGTGCTTTTGCACATCTTTTAGGTAAATTAAAATACAAAAGTTAAATCTCCTGTTCTAGGACAACATATGAATTTGACATTTCCTGGAGGCTATTAGAACCATAACCCAATGAAAAGACAATATTCATTCATTTAAGTGGTTTGAAACTGTTAACGGCTAAATATTTGCAATTTCTTTTACCCTTGGATACAATGTAATGATTTCATCATCTTAATAGCCTTTTACTCAACTGTGGTTGCATCATCATTAGATTTTAGAGGCATGTATTTTAAATAGTTTGTGCCTTCTTAACTTTTTCAATAATTCCCAGGAATAAAAGAAAATATACTGTAGGGGTTCACAGCATTAAAATAATGGGTTTAATCTTGATTTATGTCTTTCCTTCTAAATCTTGTACTACTCACCAAACTTCACATTGAATACGTGTTAAGATGAGATATGTGTATACACAAACAATAAGCATTACAAAAAACAAAAATATCACTTTCCTGTAAATGAGAAAACAGAACATATCATAAAATAATCACCCTGTTGCAATTTTATATACCTTTTTAAAAAAAATACCAAAATTACTTTCATATTATCTCTCTCATTCTAGATCGAAAGACAGGTGGTGTGCTTGATTGCTGTTATTATCTACCATTGTCATCATAGTATAAAACAAAATCTACTTTATCTTTTAAAAAATAAATACTATTTTATTTTAAGATAAATAAAACATTAGCTATATTTTTGTATTTGTCTCTATTGTTGAAAGATTTTTATTTCACTAACACTGTATCTTTTAAATAAAAGAAAATAACTTCATTCCATTTCATCCCTTTCCTTTCCAGCACATAAGGCAGTTTAACACATATAGGTTAGACATTTCTGATAATTCCTTTCCTTTAGAAATGTCTGAGAAGAGATAAGAAACATTCAGAGGTAGGTCCCACTCCTTCTGACCACTCTGCTAAATCATTAAACTCTGGCATAGGTTTTCCTTATATGAATGATGAGTGGCTTTTTAATAATCAAATTTTGCATTCCCCAAAAACTCAATTTTTCCCTGGGGCTTATACACTTTCTTTGAAACTGAAGGTATTTATGGAAGAAAAAATCAGCTAATGTCTTTATCCCTCTGTCAAACACATTCCTGCCTTGAATATATGGCCTTAAAATCCCAGTATCATTACTTTGTGAATATCTGTAACTTCCAGAGGGAGGAATTAAACTTAATTAATTCCCCTTTAACATATTCACTTGTTTCTTCTAAAGAATGTGGACATTTAATGAATGTTTGGTGATAATACAATAATTTATCTTTCTTAGGGTGCCTCCCTTTCAAGTAAACCCAGAAAAGCATATGTTGTACTGGTTTAGGAAAGATAAATGTAACATAGTGACAATTAAAAATGATCACAGGGAAAAAACACAATCCATCTGCCTAATGACCAATCTTCAGCAGTGAAGATTCCATAATTCTCCTGGAATTTGTTAGTTGAAGAGCTGCTTAGTTTAATCCATTAAAAAAAAATCAAGGAAGTCTTTCTAGCAAAGTTAACTCAGGACTATCAAGCTACTTGAAGAAGTAATTGAGGGCTAAAAAAGAAAAGGATATGTTCTCAGGATTCGTTTTAGCACAAATACAAGCTTCATAACTTTCCTATTGAAATCAGGCCAAGTTGGATCTGGTGGGTCATGTCCCTAATTCCAATTCCTTTATATCTGAGAAACTAAAGCAAGACTACAAATTTTAAGGATGTCTGACCTACTCAGAAATGTTAAGGTTGATCTGGCTTTAACTTATTAATGAATTCATGTCTCCATCGCGAATGGCTGAGAAGCATCTGAAGAAATTTTCAAAGTCCTTAGTTATCAGAAATGCAAATCAAAACAACCCAGCCTTATACCAATCAGAATGGCTAAGATCAAAACCTCAGGTGACAACACGTTGCCGAGGATGTGGAGAAAAGGAGCACTCCTCCATTGCTGGTGGGATTGCAAACTGGTACAACCACTCTGGAAATCTATCAGGAGATTCCTCAGAAAATTGGAAATAAATCTACCTGAAGACTCAGCAATACCACTCTTGGGAATATACCCAAAAGATGCCCCACCACGTCACAGGAGCATGTGCTCCACTTTGTTCAAAGAAGCCTTATCTGTGATAGTCAGAAGCTGGAAACAACCCAGATGTCACATGTCAGAAGAATAGATACAGAAAATGTGATTCATTTACACAATGGGATACTACTCAGCTATTAAGAATGAGGGTATCCTGGGTTTTTCAGGGAAATGTATGGAACTACAAAATATTATCCTGAGTGAGGTAACTCAGACCCAAAAGGACATGCATGGTATGTACCCCCTAATAAGTGGATATTAGCCAAAAAAAAAAAGTACAGAATACCCAAGATGCAGTCCACAGAACTAAAAAAGATCAACAAGCTGAAGGGCCCAAGTGAGAACGCCTTAGTCTCACTTGCGGGGGAGAAGAAAGCAATCACAAGTGGAGAGGGAAGGAGGGATTGGGAGTTGCCCGGATTGGGGGGAGAAACCTGATCTGATATTAATGTGAGGGAAAAGGACTGAAGCCCTGAGGGCCAGCAAAAAGAATGAAAACAGACAACCTCTGGAGGTAAGAGGTTGGGGGAACCCTTCAGAATGCACCGGAGACCTTGGAGGTGAGAGACTCTCAGGACTCAAAGGCAGGTACCTTAAATGAAATGCCCAACAGTAGGGAGAGGGAACTTTCAGAGCCCACCTCTACTAGGAAGTCAGGGCATCAAGTGAGGAATGGGATTACCATTACACAGTCAAAACTCTGACCCATAATTGTTCCTGTTTGAAAGAACTACAGGGATGGAAATGGAGAGGATCCTGAGGAAAAGAAGGTCCAGTAACAGGCTCAAATTGGGACCCAGCTTAAGAGGCTGTCCCAAGGTGTGACACTTACAGAATATATGGAGTGATCACCAAAAGGGACTTCTCATGATCGCACTCCGGAAGACCTAACAAGCAGCTGAAAGAGTCAGATGCAGATATTTGCACCCAACCAATGGACAGAAGCTGCTGACCTCTTGGTTGAATTAGGGAAAGGCTGGAAGAAGCTGAGGAGGAGGGTAACCTTGTAGGAAGATCAGCAGTTTCAATTAATCTAGAACCCCGAGATCCCTCAAACACAGGAGTAGGAAAATAAAATGGTGTGTAAATAAATAAATAAATAAATAAATAAATAATTCTTAAAAAGGAAAAAAAAAAAGAAGACACATTTGTCCCATAATCTCTCTCCCCCCAAAAATAATTGAAAGCAAATCTGGAGATGTAACTCACTGGTTGAGTGCTTTGGCTTGCATATGGAAGCTCCCAGATTCAACAATGTAGATCAAACTTCTTTTTTTTATCTATTTCAATGTGGCTACAAATTATACATGTTTACATACAAGTTACGTACTGTCATGATTTTGAACTATCAAAAAATTATTTATGATTCGCTAATTGAAATCTTACTATTTAGAGTTCTGAACAAAAAGGTCTTTACAAAATGAAATGAGTATATTGACTATTTAAATTCTGTTTTTAGTAATTTATTTACAGTTTTGTATATGAACATATTTCTGAGGTATACCCACAAATGGATTATCTGTTTGCCTGTATGTGGGTTCACATATATAGATGTGCATCTGTGTGTATGTAGCAAGATTCACATTAGAAATCTTCCTGGATCCCTGCCCACCTTATTCATTGAGATAGGGTCTCATAGTTGAGCACAGAGCTTTCAGTGTGAGCTGAAAAAGATCAAAAAGCTGAAGGGCCCAAGTGAGGACGCCTCAGTCCCACTTGGGAGGGAGAAGAAATCACAAGTGGAGAGGGAAGGAGGGATATGGGAGATGCCCAGATTGGGGGGAGAGAGAAAACTGTGCAGAAGGTGTTGGGTCTCTACTTACTTAGAATTGGAATGACCATGGGACACCATTTTTACCCAGAATTTATGTTGTTTACTTCTTGTACTTAGAAAAACTTTATTCACTGAATCATCTCCAAAATTCCTTTTCTTTGTGTTGGCATTTTAATACAATATCAAAAACTGCAAATTTAAAAATGGTTGCTTCACTCTAAATAATTCCACCACCACCAAAATTTTTTCCTTGCATATTTTAAAAATTGTTTTGTGATAACATTTAACATGTTTTCAACAAAATTTTAATTAAATAATAAAGACATAGTTTAGATACCATGAAAGCTTTAGATCTTTAGAAATTAGCTGTCTTAAATAAATTAAACTTTGTAGCTTTTAACTTACACATCCTTTCTGTTATTGGAACATTACTGTGGCCACTTTGGGACACTATTAAATGTTTTGAAGGAACAAAGAATTAAAAGTCCAACAATCACATGGTTCAAAAATTACACTATGGGACTTCCAGTCTGAGTCTGAGCATAGATCAGGTAGGTCACAGGCGGCAGCTATGTACCCAACCCCAGAAAACCGAGAGAAAGAGGGACTCCCAGGATCATGAACTCAGGCAGCATCCCAGGTAAGGAAAAAGCAGCACTTGTCCCAAACAGGGAGCAAACGGAACCCACTGGGACACAGGAATTCACTCCTGGCCCAGAGTACGGACTCCATCCAGTCTGGGCCCGAGCACTTGGCAGATCCTGGGAGTCAGCTCTGCACTCAATCTCACAGAACCTAGAGGAAGTGGGGCTCTCAGTAGCTCTAACTCAAGCAGTACCTTAGGCTAGGAGGTGGCAACACATCCCCCAAACAGGGAGCAACCAGGATCCACTGGGACCCAGGAATTCACTCCTGACCTGGAGCGTGGGTTTCTTCTGGTCTGAGCCCGAGCACTCAGCAAATCCCTGGAATCAGCTCTGCAACCAATCTCACAGAATCCAGAGGAAGCAGAGCTCCCAGGAGCTCTAACCAAAGCAGTACCTTAGGCTAGGAAGCTGCAATACTTGCCCCAATCAGGGAGCAACCGGGACCCAATCAGGGAGCAACCGGGACATACTGGGACCCAGGAATCCACCCCTGACCCGGAGCCCGGACCCCTTCTGGTGTCCACCTGAGAAAGGAGCAGATCTTGGGCCTCAGCTCCAACCCCAGCAGCAAAACCCATCCCAAACAGTTCTGACACAACCTAGATAATAGGAAAGACAGGCCCCAGTCAGAGACAGCACAGATAGCACAAAGGTGATCCAGATGGCAAAAGACAAGCACAAGAACACAAGCACCAGCAACCCAAGGTACTTGCCATCATCAGAACCTAGTTCTCACACATTAGAAAGTCATGAACTCCCCATATCACCAGGAAAGCAAGAACAAGATCTAAAATCACTTCTAATGATGATGATAGAGGACTATATGATGGAAATAAATAACACTATCAATAAACTTAAGGAGAACACACGTAAACAGAATGAAGTCCTTAAAGAAACACAAAAATCCTTTAAGGAATTACAAGAAAACACAAACAAACGGATGAAGGAATTGAAAAAACCATCCAGGACATAAAAATGGAAGTAGAAACAATAAAGAAATCACAAAGGGAGGCTAACCTGGAGATAGAAAACCTAAGAAAGAAATCAGGAGTCATAGACACAAGCATCACAAACAGAATACAAGAGATAGAAGAAAGAATCTCAGGTGCAGAAGATACCTTAGAAAATATTGGCACAACTGTCAAAGCAAAAAGTTCTTAACACAAAACATCCAGGAAATCCAGGACACAATGAGAAGACCAAACCTAAGGATAATAGGTATAGATGATTGTGAAGATTCCCAACTTAAAGGGCCAGTAAATATCTTCAACAAAATTATTGAGGAAAACTTCCCTAAACTAAGGAATGAGATGCCCATAATCACACAAGAAGCCTACAGAACACCAAACAGACTAGATCAAAAAAGAAATACCTCCCATCACAAATCAAGACACAAAATGCAGAAAACAAAGAAACAATTTTAAAAGCAGTAAGGGAAAAAGGCCAAGTAACATATAAAGGCAAACCTATCAGAATTACACCTGACTTGTCACCAGACACTATAAAAGGCAGAAGATCCTGGACAAATATTATACAGACCCTAAGAGAACATAAATGCAAGCCCAGGCTACTTTACCCAGCAAAACTCTCAATTACCATAGACAGAGAAACCAAGATATTCCATGACAAAACCGAATTTACACAGTATCTTCCCACAAATCTGGCACTACAAAGGATAATAGCAGGAAATCTCCAATACAAGGAGGGCAATCATACCCTAGAAAGAGCAAGAAAATAATCCTTTTCCATCAAACCCAAAAGAAGATAACCACACAAACGATGTCTCCACTATTAGCAAAGATGACAGGAAGCAACAACACCCTCTCCTTAATATCTCTTAACATCTATGGACTCAATTTTCCAATAAAAAGGCATAGGCTACCGGATAAGATACGCGAACAGGACCCAGCTTTTTGCTGCTTACAGGAAACCCACCTCAGTGACAAAGACAGACACTACCTTAGAGTGAAAGGTTGGAAAACAATTTTTGAAGCAAATGGCCCTAAGAAACAAGCAGGAGTAGCCATTCTAATATCAAATGAAATTGACTTTCAACTTAAAGCTATCAAAAAGGATAAGGAAGGACATTTCATACTTGTCAAAGGAAAAGTCAACCAACATGAACTCTCAATTCTGAATATCTATGCACCAAATACAAGAGCACCCACTTTCATAAAAGAAGCCTTACTAAAGCTCAAAACACGCATTGCACCTCACACAATAATAGTGGGTAGATCACGGAAACAGAAACTAAATAGAGATACAGTGAAACTAACAGAAGTTATGAACCAAATGGACTTAACAGATATCTATAGAACATTTCACCCTAAAGCAAAAGAATATACCTTTTTCTCAGCACCTCATGGTACTTTCTCCAAAATAGACCATATAATTGGACACAAGACAAGCCTCAACACATACAAAAAAAAAATTGAAATAATCCCTTGCATTCTATCAGATCACCATGGTCTAAGGCTGGTCTTCAATAATGACAAAGACAATGGAAAGCCACATTCACATGGAAACTGAACAACACCCTACTCATTGATAATCTGGTCATGGAAGAAAGAAAGAAAGAAATTAAAAACTTTTTAGAATTTAATGAAAATGATGACACATCATACCAAAATCTATGGGATACAATGAAAGCAGTGCTAAGAGGAAAATTCATAGCTCTAAGTGCCTACAAAAAGAAACTGGAGGAAGCATACACTAGCAGCTTGACAGAGCACCTGAAAGACCTAGAACAAAAAGAAGCTAATATACCAAAGAGGAGTAGACAGCAGGAAATAATCAAACTCAGGGCTGAAATCAACCAAATAGAAACAAAAAGAACTATCCAAAGAATAAAAAAACCAGGAGCTGGTTCTTTGAGAAAATCAACAAGATAGATTAAACCCTTAGCTTCGCTAATCAGAGGGCAGAGAGACAGTATCCAAATTAATAAAATCAGAACTGAAAAGGGTGACATAACAACAGAAACCGAGGAAATTAAAAAAATTATCAGGTCCTACTACAAAAGCCTATACTCAACAAAATTGCAAAATATGAATGAAATGGACAATTTTCTAGACAAACACCAGTTACGAATGTTAAATCAGGACCAGATAAACCATCTAAACAGTCCCATAACCCCAAAAGAAATAGAAGCAGCCCTTAAAAGTCTCCTTAAAAAGAAAAGTCTGGGACCAGACAGTTTTAGTGCAGAATTCTATCAGACCTTCAAGGAAGACCTAATTCCAATTCTCTTCAAACTATTCCACAAAATAGAAACAGAAGGTACACTACCCAATTCATTCTATGAAGCCACAATTACGCTCATACCTAAACCACACAAAGACCCAACAAAGAAAGAGAACTTCAGACTAATCTCCCTTATGAACATTGATGCAAAATTACTCAATAAAATTCTAGCAAACCTAATCCAAGAACACATCAAAACAATTATCCACCAAGATCAAGTAGGCTTTATCCCAGGAATGCAGGGTTAGTTCAATATATGGAAATCCATCTACGTAATCCACTATATAAACAAACTCAAAGAAAAAAACCACATGATCATATCACTAGATGCTGAGAAAGCACTTTACAAAATTCAACACCCCTTCATGATAAAAGTTGGAAAGATCAGGAATTCAATGTCCATACCTAAACATAGTAAAAGCAATATACAGCAAACCAGTAGCCAGCATCAAACTAAATGGAGAGAAACTTGAAGTAATCCCACTTAAATCAGGGACTAAGCAAGGCTGCCCACTCTCCCCCTACTTATTTAATATAGTATTGGAAGTCCTAGCCAGAGCAATTAGGCAACACAAGGAGGTCAAAGGGATACAAATTGGAAAGGAAGAAGTCAAAATCTCACTATTTGCAGATGATATGATAATATACTTAAGTGACCCCAAAACTTCCACCAGAGAACTCCTAAACCTGATAAACAAATTTGGCAAAGTGGCTGGATATAAAATTAACTCAAGCAAATCAGTAGCCTTCCCCTACTCAAAATATAAACTGGCTGAGAAAGAAATTATGGAAATGACACCCTTCACAATAGTCACAGATAATATAAAATACCTGGGTGTGAACCTAACCAAGCAAGTAAAAGACCTGTATGACAAGAACTTCATGCCCCTGAAGAAGGAAATTGAAGCAGATCTCAAAAGATGGAAATATCTCCCATGCTCATGGATTGGAAGGATTAATATAGTAAAAATGGCTATTTTGCCAAAAGCCATCTACATATTTAATGCAATGCCCGTCAAAATTCCCACTCAATTCTTCACAGAGATAAAAAGAGCAATCTTAAAATTAATTTGGAATAACAAAAAACCCAGGATTGCAAAAACTACTCTCAGCAATAAAAGAACTTCTGGGGGAATCACCATCCCTGACTTCAAGCTGTACTACAAAGCAATAGTGATAAAAACTGTGTGGAATTGGAACAGAGACAAGTGGGAGGATCAACGGAATAGAATAGAAGACCCAGAAATGAACCCCCATACCTATGGTCACTTGATCTTTGACAAAGGAGCTAAAACGATCGAGTGGAAAAAAGACAGCATTTTCAACAAATGGTGCTGGTCCAACTGGAGGTCAGCATGTAGAAAAATGAAAATTGATCCATACTTATTTCCTTGTATGAAGCTCAATTCCAAGTGCATCGAGGACATCCACCTAAAACCAGCCACACTGAAATTAATAGAAGAGAAACTGGGGAAAAGCCTGGAACACATAGGCACAAGAGAAAAGTTCCTGAACAGAACACCAATGGCCTGTGCTCTAAGACCAAGAATTGACAAATGGGACCTCATAAAACTGCAAAGCTTCTGTAAAGCAAAGGACACAGTCAATAGGACAAAGTGGCAACCAACAGATTGGGAAAAGATCTTCACCAACCCTACATCTGATAAAGGGCTAATATCCAAGGTATACAAAGAACTGAAGAAATTAGACTCTAAACAATCAAACAACCCTATTAAAAAATGGAGCACAGAGATGAACAAAGAATTCTCAACTGAGGAAGCTCGAATGGTTGAGAAACACCAAAAAAAGTGTTCAGCATCCCTAGTCATCAGGGAAATGCAAATGAAAACAACACTGAGATTCCACCTCACACCAGTCAGAATGGCTAAGCTCAAAAACACAGGTGACAGCAGATGTTGGCGAGGATGCGGAGAAAGAGGAACACTCCTCCACTGTTGGTGGGATTGTAAACTGGTACAACCACTATGGAAAGCATTCTGGTGGTATCTCAGAAAATTGAACATAGTGTTACCTGAGGACCCAGCTATACCACTCAAGGGCATATACCCAAAAGACGTTTCAACATACATTTGGAACACATGCTCCACCATGTTCATAGCAGGCTTATTTATAATAGCCAGAAGTTGGAAAAAACACAGATGCCCTTCAACAGAAGAATGGATGCAGAAAATGTGGTACATTTATACAATGGAGTACTACTCAGCTATTAAAAACAATACATTCACAAAATTCCTAGGCAAATGGATAGAGCTGGAAAATATCATCTTGAGTGAGGTGACCCAATCTCAAAAGATCATACATGGTATGCACTCACTGATAAGTGGATATTAGCCCAAAAGCTCACAATTTCTAAGAAACTACGTATAGACCACATAAAACTCACATAGAAGAAGGAAGACCAAAGTGTGGATGCTTTGGTCCTTTCTAGAAGGAGTATCAAAAGTTTCAACCAGAGCTCCCAAAGTCTAAACCGCCAGCCAGAGTGTACAAAGGAAGGGAACCATGCACCTGTATAGGGAATTGAGGGTGACCTTGTTAGACTTCAATGAAAGTGGAGGGCCATGGTCCCCAAAAGTTTGGATCCACTACTGTGTGGGAATTCGAGAGCAGGGAGATGGGACTGGGAGGATGTTTGGCACACACCCTCACAAAAATTAGGAGGAGGGGCTATGGAATAAGGGGTTTTGGGGGAGAATGGGAAAGGAGATAGCATTGAAAGGTAAATATGTATAATATCAAATGGAAAAGAAAACCACACAGATAAAGTATCTAAAAAACAAGAGAGTGAGAGAGTTAACTTATTTTAAATTATTTTCAAAAGTTTCTAGGAGATGCTAATTGGCTAAGATCCTATTTTAAGCTCTCCACAAAAGAATTTAAGTCTCTGTTCAATATTCTCAAGAGAGATGTAAATCCTAATTTTCCTCAACAATTAATTGACAAAAGAGAGGCAATCTCACAAAAAGTAGAAGAAGCTATTACTAATCGATATATTATATAGTCTGATTAGTTGTCAGCAGTGCTATAACAGTCTTTGGACAAAAAATTATTAATATAGATTTATATACCGTTAAATAGGGTCTTCATGACTCTCTGAGTGTGGAAGGAGTAACTGATGGTGCTTCTGCCATGATCTTACAAAAACTCTGAAAAATTGGCTTTAAAAACAAAAGAGGTGGAATGGAAACCCCTCAGAACGAGCCCTCCTGAAATACTCTCCATCATGCCTTGTTCACTTTTATCTCTCTAAAGCTGAAAGCTCATGGCAAATCTGCTGCTGACTGCCTCTGGCACTTCCGAGACCAACAAAACTTTGCCACAGATATGGGGAAGGACCCTCCTACCATTAAAGGGAATGGCCCAGACCCAGTTTCCTTATGGGGCCGAGGATTGATATGCCTGTCTGATACCACAGAAGGCACAGCTAACCAGCTACCAAAAAGATTAATGAAAAAAATAGATACCCCCACAAAGCCAGGCCCAACCATAAATATGATGAATAACAATTTACATCCAGGGAAGAGAAATCTCCCTGAGGATTCCCTTCTTTTTCCTTTCCAGGTAAAAATGAATCATCTGTGATGTCTGATGTTAGAAGTTCTAACCCAGATGCTGGCCTCCGAACTTATACTACTCAGACCTTTCAAGGGCCACTGACAAGAACATCAAACAGATAGAGATTGACATCACTAATATGAAGAAATCCCTCATTTCACTGTCTGAAGAGACCTCCAAAATTGCAAAGATCCTTATTGGACTTGATTTATTCTATTACAATAGAAAAGGTTGTGTACAGCTCCTGACTGTGTACAGCCATTAAATAAGAATGTTGCCTTTACATAGACAAGACAAGGAGGGTTAAAGAGAGCATGAAATAGGTAGTGAAGGCCCTAAGAAAAATCAGAGAGAGAAAGAGACAGATGAATGCTGGTACAAGAATTGGTTTTCAGCCTCTCCAAGGTTGTCAACCCTATTTCTTCCCATCTTGGGACCATTATTTGGGTTCTTTTTGCTGTTTTCTGCTGGTCCCTGGCCCTCAAATAGGCGGGCTAACTCTTTGATACAACAGGTAAATAATTTGGTAGCAATACCTACTCAGATACATTATCATAAGTTAGCTATGGAGGACCACGAGACTCAAGATGAGGTTGTTACTTTATACAGGGTGTTTCCAAAACCCATCTCCACCCAACCTAAAAGGGGGTACTTCTGCCCCTAGACCAAGCAGAGAGGGGCCACCCAGAACCCCCTCTTAGAGGCGATCTGAATTCTTGCTTAGGCTGCGAGGCTAAGCACTGCAAGGGAATATAAATAAAAGATAAAAATATCTATCTGGGTTCCCTGAGGGACAAGCCTGACTGCATAGGGGTTGATGTCAAAAGTATCCCCTCTCCAGGAAAAACATATGAGGATGGGTATGGTCCTCATGCCTCACTGGACAACGACAGGGGGACTGGAGTCAATACAATGTCCCCTTGAAGTACTGGAGGTCAGGCCTCTATCCCCACCTTCACAAGATTAGAATTGGCACAGCCCTTCTATACTTAGAGAAGGGAGGAGATGTCAGGGGCACCCCTGCTTACACACTGAAGGCCTAAAATCAGCCATAGGCCTAAAATCAGCAATAGGCCTGTCATACATGTATGCTAACACCAAGTCTTGGGTCTCAGTGGAAAAACATTGAAACAGATGGCTATAAGCTAATGTAAACAGGCAGCTTTTATGGAAATTTACAAGCCTGAGTAGTCATAGACCTTGTAAATAGGTAGCCTTGGCAGACAATACCAACTTAGATAAGGACAAGCGAGTTATAGGCAGAGTCATAGTGACTTGTCCCCTGAATCTTCACCCAGCCAGATCCCTGTTCTGAAGATATCTGTATTCCCCCTGAACACCCACACTCCATTGTCATTCCCTTCCCCACTTCCTGCCTTTCTGTGTTTATAACCACTGTGTGAATGAATTATGTTTTGAGAAAAAATAAATTATGTAAAAAAAACACACTATGATAAATCTCTAAAGGAATTAAAGTTGAAACACTGAAGACTTGATATATAATGTTTATATCAACATAATTCACAAGAACAAGGATGTGTGAGCAACTAAATGTCCATCATTAGATAGATGAATAGAGAAACTCAACATGTATTCACACTGGATTATCATTCAGCCTCACAGCATTTCCAACAACAGGGAAAAGACACGAAGATGGTTTGAGTAGTAACCTCTGTCTCCAGTGCAGGAAGCCTGGTGCTACTCAGCATTACTAGTGTATATGTTCATAAGAATGCAGTCTGCATCTTGTCCTACAAGAAACAGCAGCTTTTTCCTGAGCTCTACATAAAAATAAACTCAAAGTAAAACAAACTACAATTTGGTTTTAGATATTTCACTGTTCTGTTTTATTAAACTTGACACATTTTGTGAAATACAACATATTAAAAGTCCATACTAATATATTCAATAATTTGATCTTCAGTTCCAAAAATATAATGTTCTATTGGTTATTTAAAAGACAGAAACATTATATACTTTCTATGCACACCCATTAATCCACATTGCTTTAAGTGAAGTCTGTAAAGGTCACTACTGTATTATGTATGACTAGCACAACTTCACTTCTAACATCTATGTCTAACTCAGTAAAGTTATTGTCTGAAGGTAGATACTGAAAATCAAGGAAAGAAATTACACCTATAACATTAGCTCTTGGTACAGGACAGAATTGAGTTGTTACGTTTTCTTTTATAGAATTTTAAATAATAGAGTTGATTTTCTAGGTACTGCTGGTAGAGTAATAGAAGCGACACTCTCTAATTTTAGAAAATGTAGTTTTGATTTTAGCATTCATATTTATGTTCTAGTAAACACATTTTCTCTCTTGATTTAATTTTATCTACTTAAAAATTGCATCTAATGTGTTTCCTGTTCCCTGCCCATCCAGATCTGTCCTTACATGTTTTATAAGAAGCAGATTTACTCTGGGGGAACTTTCAATTTATGTCACTAGAGAAAGTTGTTTTTCCTCTCTATGACTCCTTAAAAAATGTTTAGGAGAAACTGAATTGCATTTCAGTTTGAACTGACGTTTCTTTCCTGTTAAGTTACTTAGTTATTTCTTTCAAAAATTCAATTTTTATGTCTAAAATTAGTCATAGTCAGTTTATATTGACATTTCAAGACAAATTTTACCACTTTAAATAGCATTATGCTTAATTCTTTGGGTTATTTTACCTTTTTAAAAATGTTTCCATATCTATACTTAGATTCATTAGGTCCTCTGACAAATGATTTCATGTATCTCTTTCCCCACTTTTAGACAGCTAATCAGTACAAAAATAGCATTTCACAAATAAAGTTTAATTCTGTGCAGTGGAAGGACCTTATTGACTCTTTTCCACTATGCTGGCACTTCTAATAAGTAATTAAAAATTTTAAATGCCTTATTATTATATGCAATAGTCCCATCATAAGATTTATTTATGCTCAAAAACTTACACTAGTTCAAGGGAAAGATGGCTATTCTGCATTGTTTCTACATAGGCTATGCAAATAACAGTGACTGTAAGGGTGTTAATAACAGCAACTGTGATAAGATCTATCTAGTGTGTGCTATACACAGAAGTTGTGATTAAAAAATATTATAAAGCAGGTACGTAATGCTACTGAAAAGTTATGCTGTGTCACAGATTGAATTCCAAGAGGAGTAACACAAAGGGATGACCTGGAGGAGTCTTCTTCTCAATAAATGCAGCAGTTAAGGAATAATGACATATGCATGTGCACATGGCATAATAAAACCCTTTAACTTCTATGCTTACTTTTAAAATCAGTATAAAAATCATTTCTAGATAATCCCAACAAAATGAAAAGCCCTCAATTTTCAGCTAGCAATTTCTGAACATTCTCCTAAAAGCTCCCTTCTCTCCAGCATTTACGAACTAAAACAAATAATAAGACTGGGCTTATGATGCAGTAGGTAGAAACAACAGTATCAACTTCCACACATATACAGAAAGAGATGAATCAAACTGAATAGCCATCATGGTTTAAAGTACTTCAGTCCTTAGATTAGGTTTCTTGTTCTACACCATGTAAATACAGTCAGAGAGAAATGTGGACATACCCATTCCTTACCATACTGCCTCTTCCCCTTCCTTCCTTTCCAGTCCTTTCCCCACTTCATTTTCATTCTCTTCTCTTCTCCTCTCTTCTCTTTTTCTTTATACTTCCCCTCTTTTGTCTTCTCTTCTCTTCCCTCTCGATCTCTCCCTGATCTCTAAATGTTACTTAGTATCTATATTATTTCTTGGCATAAATTACACACATAATAAATCACATATAGATTGATTAAAAACAAGGAAGTCAATCTTAGAGGTATTGAGTATCTTTTTTCCTTTTTTTGTTAATTTTGAGATTATAATATAATTAGATCATTCTCCCTCCCTTCCACCATCCCTCATTTGGGACTCTCCCATATATCCTTCCTTATCTTCTTTCAAATTCATGAGTTCCTCTTTCATTAATTGTTATTACACATGTATTTGTACATAAATATATATTCCCCAAAACAGCCTCCAAAATCTGTATGATGGTACTGATATATGTGCTTTCAAGGTTGATCATTTGGAATTGAGTATCCAGCTGGTAGGATGTATCCTAAAGAGGACTATTTCATACACATACATTAAACAAGATATTCTATAGTAGCTATCAAGTACCAAAGCTCTAATCCACAGCCTGAATTTCAAAGGGTAAGTTCTGAACTAACTGCATAGCTACTCTTTCTTAATGATAATACCAGCTACTGGGGAAGATATGGATACTTATGAAGTAGCACGAAAATATGAACTAATCAAAGCACATACGTTGTTAAGGAAACATAAATGGTTAAACATAAAATCAGTTCATGCTATCACTGATTTAAAAGTTATGGTGTATGTGGAACAGAATGCTTTGCTGACAAGTGCTGGACTACAGTTTTTGAGTAAGATCTTAAAGACAGTTTCATTAATTGGTATGGAATTGGGTTTTGTGCCAGCTACTGAGAACATACCAAGTCCCTCTGCTGCACTGAATCTCATGAGATGTGTAGCAATAAGACATGTACAAACAGATTCATTTCTTCACAGTGACTGACAGTACTATGTGAAGCTTTGAAACTGAAGGTTGTGAGGATGATCATGGACTCTAAAGGAACAAGGAGCTGGTGCTTTTGGAGAAAGGGGAAAGCAGCTGGAAGAGACACCAGCATGCCTGAGTCTCTGCCTAGGAGAAAAGTAGAGCCAGAAATTAATAATCACAAATCTCCTGCCACCTTGTGGTGTGAGTGACATAACTGGACAAATGTAGCTAGGAGCTATAAGTATAAAAAACAGGAATTGCAATTCAGGAATTGCAATTGCAGGAATTGTCTCAGCATAACCATATTGCTCCTGCTTTCCTTCTGTCTTTGTTAGTTTTCCATTTTTCAATGCCTATTTCTTTATTTTTATTGTATGTACATTTTACCTGCTTGTATGTCTGTTCAGTGTGTGTGTGTGTCTGGACCTGTGGAGATCGGAAGAGGATATAAATCCCCGGGAACAGAAGTTATAAACTGCTATTGCCAACATGTGGGTGCTGGATATTGAACCCAGGTACTTTGCAAGGGCAGCCAGTGTTCTTAACTTGGGAGACATCTGGCCAGGCCCTTGTTTTACATTTTGAACAGTGTGAGTCACAAAAATCCATGTTCCAACATTCAGAAATGGCCAGCTCTTGGTCCTTTGCAGGGGACTGCTTTTCTCTTGGAATAAATGTAATATGAAACTCAGGTTTTAATTTTACCTGATTCGGGGAGATCTGTACTGCCATTTGTGTTTGAACATGCCAGAGCACTTACTGAGCATTTGTGCCTTCCACAGACCCTTCTAGGATCATGGTATCTGCTGGGTTGTAGGAAGAATATTCATCGGAGCTTAGATTTATCTACAACCTTCCTAGGCTCTGAGCCATCTTCAAAACCACAGCATAATGGACTACCAAAGAAATATACTAAAACAACATATACCAAGATTTGATGTGCTCTGTAACCTAAAATTATCATGCTCATTTCTTTTTGGAAGGTTGTGAAAAGTGTAGTGACATTTTCTGCATTATGAGGAGCTGTCACCACAAAAGCCTTGCTTAAGGGATTCCTAGAAACTTAGTTTTGCAGGGCCTTATATATTTGAGTGTGCTATATACTACTACTACCTTACAGCTTCAGCTAACATACATCATGGGTCTTCATGAAATCTAGGAAATGGAAAACTAAAGCAATTTCCTTTCTGTAATCTGAGCTTAGAACAGAGATAAAAACATAACATAGTCATAATGCCCATGATTATGTTAAAGACACTATTTTCCACACCACATCATGGACCAAAGTGTGTGGTAATTTATCTCAGTAAAGATGCCATGATCAGAAGAGCAGATAGAAGTCTCATTTTCTGCTTGAAGTCTCCATACCTACAGTCATTCTCCAAGACTCCTTCAAATTCTGAAGCACATAAACATATTATTAATAAATATGAAAAAGAGATAAAAATAGATTTCAAACTATGTATGATTTCTAGGCTTATAGCTCCTTTACAGAGACACTAAACTTTAAAATAACCCCCATCCAGGTAATGTAATATTGGTTTTCATTTAGCTTCTTTTTTTGTTTGTTTGTTTCTTTTAGTTTGATACATGGAAAAAGATACTGTAAAATAAAATTATATGGTGATTTTTTTTATAATGACAAACCCAACTTCTTAGGAAAGAAACCAAAAAGACCTGTCCTTCACTATGTATCATTTTATTCTAAATATTTCAGGACTAGGCCATCAGGAAAACAATTCCCCAAAATTTGATGTAAGTAACTTTACTAAGACTTTGTCTTTTGTCTGACCACAAGCAGTCACTAAATGGACCATTAGAGCACATGATTCACTGTGTTTCCAATATTTAACTGTTACAGAAAGTCTCGATGTTTTTCTTTTCCTCAGTCACATTTGTAAGCACCTGAGGAGGACATGTGGAAAGTTTCACACTAATAAAACTTTTGAGACCATCCTCCAAAAGGTATTTTCCTCCTGCCATTTGAATCATTCTGAGTCTACAAGATAATTTTTAGAACTGATGAACAGCTATGAAAACCACAATACTTCAGTTCTCATTTATCCTCAGCAAACCCAGAATTTTGATACTTATATAAGTTAGACAACATATTTGGAAGTTCCCCGCTGGTTCTCAGGAGCCCCAGGAATAATTAGTCACTGCTCTGGATAATTATATTAATTGTGCTTAGTGTATCATTAAATGTTACACTGCAGTACATAACCCCTGCTCCTCTGGGACCCTTTCAATTCTGTGAGAGAACTTAAATTCACAGCTATACAATTCAGTCCTCGCTAGCTTATAGAGAATGTCTAGGGTTCTTAACATCAATCCTGCTGATTGCCTCATCAATGCATTTCATAATGTTTGGGTAATTTTTTCTTACAAGTTGACAATTTTCTTGAGGTAGAAGTAGTCATCTTATGATGAGGCCTTCATTTATCTGTACCATGCTTAGGTATAACTCATATTTTGGACATGCTATCAATAAAAGATGTTGTAAGTAGATATTGAAGAAAATCCAAGCCTCCCTATGGAGTATCAGCACAAAGTACCATCATTAAAATTGTTTTGTTACTTTTCTAATGTGAGGGAATGATTGTTACAGTCAGGAATGGGGAGATAGGAGCACAGTAGGTTCCACCTCTGGTGAAAAATAAATAGATAGGGACATATTTGACTTTTCAATCTTAGCCTCATATCTGTCTTACTGAAGCACAGGTATGTCTCAGTGGAGAAATTATTTCCAAACACCACTCTTCAACAAGAAAAATCAGATTCTATCCCTCTTAATTCTGATAAGACAGACAGTGCTTAGATACAAAGCTGGGAATAGGAGAACAATTCAGTTTCAGCATCATATTTAGATAATCTATTTCCTATATCTATTACTTTGCGAAACAAAGCCTTTGGAAGAAACAAGCAGAAATCTTAAGAAGGGGCTGAGCTTCTTAGAAAGCCATTGAGGAGACAGAGAATGCTTTACATGTTCCTAAATAAAAGGGGAAAACTATGATCATCATCCCTCCATTTGCCTTCTAAGCTTCCTATAGGACTCCCAAGGTTTCAACTTAGATAAAAACTGGATTCACATGCGACCAAGGTCCGAGTGGCTCTCATGAGGAGTGAAATGGCTTGACCCCAAACATAGAGTTGGGAGTAAATGTCTCCCAGCATTCCACCAAATATATTGGTGGATCTCAAGGACCTCCTACAGCATAGTACCTAAGGAGCTGAGTTTTGAAATGCATTGGCCATGCAGGATGTACTTAAAGGCATGTGCCACTAAACCCCTCCCCTACATATGGTAATCCTCTATGTTTTTAAAATAACTGGGACTCAATTCTTTTATTTTTACAACTATAACAGTATTGTTGATTAATTTGAAAGCATTGTTTAGTATAAAGTACAAATAACAAATATATCTAATAACTTCAGTTCTCCCTCCTTTCCATTTTTTGTTGTTTTTAATTTATTCATTCTTTTCTGTCTTAATGTAAATTCACAAAGAATTAATGTTGCCATCCATACATTACAAAGATTCAAAATTTTTAATATTCTAACTTTTAGAAAACAGCAACTGCTAGAGGCACCAATGTATGTTTTTATTGTGTGTTCAAACAGGGAATATATATATGGAACTGGTAGTAAAGAATTTTGAACTTCTCAGGAAAACAATAACTTTAATAAATTTTATTTAAAATATGATGGAATTAGTTATGTTAATAAACTGAAAATAATTTAGTTAAAGATAGTAATACTGAAGGTTTCAATTTTGTTTCTCTGGTAAAATATAATTTGGCAAATTAAATATAGGACTAGAATAAATATAAGTATTTCAAAAATTGAGTTAATGATGTCATCTGTAGGCCAATACTATATTTTCTAAGAGAATTAAGTCTTTACTCACAGTTACAACTTAATCACTTTAAACAAATTAAGAGTTCAGTAAAGAAAAATCATTCATTTTCTCACACTCTCTCTCTTATTTACTAGTCAAATCATCATGTATTTTATTTCAGTTTTATTCCTTGGTCTAAATTGGTCAATAAAATGCTAATGACTATCAACATCCCATATTTCTCACATGGAGATCATCATTTAATGCTAACAAATGCCAGTTGGATACTTGTTAAAACAGCAGGAATTAATTCATATATTCAAGATTAAATAAATAAAGTTTGATTGCATGTTTGTTGCATGCAGCTTTGATAACTAGCAGTGTGAGAGATGCTTCATATAAATCATGTTGAGAATGCCTGCTGATCTGCCAGAGCAGTGTTGTCTGCCTGAACACTTCTTGTCTGTGTCTATCCATGTATCTAAAGTACAACAGACCTGAAAAACTCTTCTGATAGACAGTCCTATACAATTCTGCAAAACTCCAGGGTAGGGACTGTTTAACACTAGTGTGGACACAGATTGAAAGGCCAGGAGCCCATTCCAAATTCCAAGGCTTCCTAAGGTAATAAGGAGTCTTAACAACTTACAAGATGAGTCCAGTCACCTTAGCATAATTGAGGGAACTTTTCTGTTTGGTTTCAGGTGAACTTCGATAGAGGTTTTGTTATATGGATTTTTTGTATTTCCGAGGAAAATCTAGACCTTTGAACTCAAATTTATTCCTAGTAAAGATCTTTAGGGAATATTTTGATAGATGAAACCATTGACTGATTTGTGACCAATTTATTTGATCAATATCCAAATGTTGGTTTCCTATTTGCTATTTGCATAACCCAAATGTCTTAAACATCAATATGGTCTTGTAGTTTTATTTTACATTATGTAAGAAAATACATAAAGCCAGTAATGTTTTTTCTCACCTTCATGTTTCATCAAATATCACACAAAAATCAAAAGATGAAAAAGGATGTTTTTATTATGTGGGATATTTCTATTCAAAAGTAATCATCATTTAAGCAAAATATTAACAAGTAGATCTAAAAGTGATGTCAGGATCACCTCAATGAAGTGTGGAAGAAAGAAAGAAAGAAAGAAAGAAAGAAAGAAAGAAAGAAAGAAAG
>NW_021604576.1:14174988-14241242 GCF_004785775.1 Grammomys surdaster
AAGAAAGAAAGAAAGAAAGAAAGAAAGAAAGAAAGAAAGAAAGAAAGAAAGAAAGAAAGAAGGAAGGAAGGAAGGAAGGAAGGAAATAAAGAAAGAAAGAAAGAAAAAAGGAAGGAAGGAAGGAAGAAAGGAAGAAAGAAAGAAAGAAAGAAAAGAAAGACATGGGAAAGAGTGCAAAGACTTGGAATTAAGTTTAGTACGCACAGTAAGAATGATTGTAAGAGTGATTCTCTAGCGGGCAATATATCCCTATTATTTCCTCTATTATGTCTACTATCTAAATAGCTATCTTTTAATGATGTTATTCTATAGTGTCACTAGTAGTTAGATCAAATATTTTTTAAAGTACTTCAATATGGATGTACATTTAGGAATTAGAGACCTTATGTATTTTGTGAGATATCTATTTCTAGTATGAAAATAAATAAATTGCAACAAGAATAAGGTTAGTATACAAAATTCCCACTATTCTACTATTCCTGTCTGTGAATAGTAGAAATCCTTGTATACATTAATCCTAGTAGACGTTAATTCTAGTAGATGTTAAAAGCATGTTTCTAGATATGAATTTAATTTACCATTATTACTCATGATGATAATTGAATTAATTATTAATATTCTTTATTGTGAATAATAATTGACTAAACATTGACTACATTTTTAGATTGCAAATCATCAGTACCAACAACTATTTGATTTTGATATTCATATGCAAAATGATATTTCTCAATTCAGGTGATTGGACAGACTATAGTGATAGCATTTTGTAACATCTCAGATGGCATTTAATTAATATTCAGTTGCTAATTTGTCTGGTTTATGTAACTATCCAAATGCAAGATTATATGCTGTATATATATTTGTATTCATAGTCATTATGTTTGGCTATGGTATAATTTGAGAAAAATTTTTAATTAAAAAATTTTTATGCAATCTATGTTGACAATAATTGTTTCCTTTCCCCATCTCCTCCCAGATCCTTAACCCCTAGGTACCCATCAATTTTATGTTCGTTCACTCATCTTTTTCTCCCTCACTTTCTCTTTTTGTCTTTCCTTCAACTGGGAAAGTAAACCTGTAAAACAAATGAACATTACCAAACCAAGACTAAATACTCATACACCAAAGAAAACATGGAGTCAAATTTGTGTTAGCCAACTACTCGTGAGCATGATATCTACCCTGGAGTATGATTAATATTTCCAGTGACACTTTATGGTTGAGAACTATTTTTTTCTAGCAAGTACTCATCTTAGACAGTTTCACTGTTAGGACTGGAACTTTGTGTCACTTCCCCCTGCTCAGTGGGGTATTGTCTTACTTGTACTAGTGCATAGCTTGTGCTGCCACAGTCATTGTGAGTTCACATGTATTTCTGTACTACTGCACTTGGAGAATATTTTTTTCTCAGAATTTTCCACCACCTCTGGTTCCTTCTTTTCCTGCCTCATCTTCCATACAGATTACTGAGCTTTGAGGGAGGGACTGGATAAAGACATTCCATATTGGGCTGAGTGCTCCAAAGCCTCTCACTGTATATTACCCAACTTTGGTGTCTGTGTGAATTACCATCTACTACAAAATAAAGCTTCTTTGAAGAAGTTGACTAATCTAATGATCTTTGGGTAAAGCAATATGTCATTCGTCGTCATTTTCTTGTGATATTCCTTTAGCAGAAAGATGGTATTTAAGTTTTCCCTGAGGCTTCTTGCAAATCTTTTCACTTTTGGTACTATTATACTAGTATGTCTTGAAGGCAGGTTTCTGTTGAAGGTCTCACAGTTTGTATCTGGATAATATTGATAATCATTTTAATTTTCTCATAGCATGCAAAGTATCATCTAGCACCATGAATGGTAGTCATTAAGGTGCAGCTTCTAGTTGGGCATCAGCTTAATTTCTCCATGTTTAATGATATAAGCAAATGCTGTGTTCAGTAATAAAGCTATAACATAAGGTTATGGAGGGCAACAAATAGCCTTGTCAACAGCCAACGATGTTTGTGGTGGTCTAAGTGATCACTATGGCCAGTGATTGATAGAATGTTGAACTAGCTTGAAAAAATAAGGAGCTTGAAAAATTGGAATAACAAACCACTAATTCCTTAGTGGAAGAAAATAAGTATAAACAAAATCAATATTAAACATAAACATAGCATTAGATGACTAAAGAGTAAATTTGAAAGGCTAAAGTCTTAAAACTAAATGTTATCAGTAGAATAAAATTTAACAATCTATAATAAACTAAAATTGAGAATATTGTGTACCAATATCTTTACTTTTTCTTTTACTGTGATAAACATGGATCACAACCCCATAGACAGGAAATGGTATATTTGGCTTAAAGTTGATAGTTCATTATTGGATGACATTAGGGTAGGGCAGAAAATTAAAGGCTGAAGCTGAGGCAGAAAGCATGGTGGAATATCTTTTTCTTGATTTCTTTTCTTAAAGATATCAGTTCCACCTGACTAAGAATGGTAATGCTCACTACATCAGCAATTCAGTTGTTATTCTATGATAGCCAAAAGCAAACATCATCAACAACAAAAATAAAATAAACTTCTACTATATATGTCACATTTTAAGATTTTTAAAATTGACCTCATAGTTGTTTGTAATAACTCAAAGTTTATTCTTCATCACATAATGTCCATTTGTAATCTCTGTGTGTTAAACATTGTTCTGTTTTTTAAAATAGTTACTATTAATTGTGTATCTATTATTCAAACACTCACAAACTCCACATTGAATGTTATCAATTCAAGAAACCTTGGGTAGAAATACCTAGTCTATAAGCAAAGACTTTGAGTTTCAGAATATTAAGATAAGTTTCTGTACACAATAAATTGTTGGGAGGAAGATGACAAATAAAAATTCTGATTCTGTCTGACATAACAGGAAATGATTCTACTAAATTCCAGACCCAATTTGGCATTAAAGAAAACTCAACAATGCTGTATGAAATCTACTTTTCTAAATTTGTGCTTATATCCTGATAAGAAAACTCAAAATTATCCATAATTTGAATTGAAAATTACCTCATCACATTAAAATGAACTTTTATTTTTCCAAACATGAACAGCCATAGCAATATATGAGTAAAGCAATGAACTACAATATGTTTTATTACATTTTTCATACAATAGATTCTGATCACAGTTTCTCATCCCAGATGCCCTTTGCCTCCCAACATCTAACTCTATACCCTTTCTCTCTCTCTCTCTTTTTAGAGAACAGAGAAGCAAGCAAACAAACTAAAACCCAAGCAAACCTTAATACAACTGAAGAAAAAAACTCAAGGAATTCAAACACATAATTCACAAAAATACAAAATCAGAACCATAATACACAAGCAAAAGTCTGCTAAGACAAAAAATGGCCAAAAAATAGTAATATGGGAACAAAAGTCTATAAAAACACCATTGAGTTCATTTTGTGTTGGCCATTTACTACTGAGCATGAGGCCTAATCTTTAATGTGGTTTATATACCCAGTGAGACTCCACTGGAGTAAAATAATTTTTCTTTTCCAAGTAGATTTCAGCTGCAGAAAATTTCTTGGTTAGGGATGGGTGCCTGTATCCACTTCCTCATTTCAGTGTGAAACTCTGACTTGAACTTGTGCAAACCCTGTGATATGAAATGTATATACGAATTCACAGACTACAGCGGCAGCTCTTAGTATAGCAAAATAACACCTTTATTTTGGGAATAAGAATGGCTCAAATAGAATAGATATTCAAGATTTTAAATGCCAGGATACAGAATACCAGTAATTAGAGTGGATGTATTTATCTTTTACTTGAAGCTAATGCATCATTTTATGTCCCTTTCTCCTATTCTAAAGAAGACTTTACAACTAATGTCCACTTAACAATCAACAGTAAAGGTTTAAATCACTTGTGCTTAAATAACAGCAGACAGAACCAATGTCAAAAATTTTTTTTAAAACTATAAAATGTTGACATGACAATTAAACGGTAGTGAAGGAATCAGAAATAAAGATTTTTCACAAAAAGTGTCCTTATCACCAACTTTGAAGGCCAGCTTTCATAATCTAAAAATAAGAAATACTCACTATTGCTTGGTAATAGGCAGATCATGAGTTGTTGGTGGTGAATATACCAAATGAATACAGGCCCTATTAGCATAAATCTTACAGACATGCTTTGTACATAATGAATAAGCGGACAAGACATAATACAATGTGCTTTGGAAATATAAGGAGGCAATACAATAATACTAAATTATAAAAATGATCCTTTGTGGCTGGGAAGGTGACTAACAACTAACAGAACAAATCATTTCATATGGTCAGAAAGTGATAACTTAGGGCAAATGTGTGAAAATTGAAGAATACTGTATGAGTCTTCTGTACATTAAAAAATTACAGGAACTGGTGACTCTAACCCTAATCTCTGAACATCCCTGTTGGATACCTGTTCTACTCACAGCTGGTCCTCCTGGCCCCTTTCTCTAAAACTTAGGTCCAGCACTCAGTGCTTGCTTGTTCCAGAGCAGTCTTTCACTGCCCTACCCTTTGGGACACTCGCCCTGCTCTTTGAGGATCTATCCAAAACCCTTTGCTTTCTCCCCGGGTGCTCCTAACCTCCCCACTTCACTAGGACCCTAACAGTGCCATTTGAGACCTGGGGCTTATCACCTGTGTAGTATGCTTGTACCCCTCACCTCTAGTTGTCTCTGATTCCCTAATCTCAGCTTCTGAGAATCCAATTATAGGATCTGCTCACTCTAGAGAATTCCAGCTAGTCAGTCTACATTTGGTACTTTTCAATAGCTAACCTAGTAACACTTCTGGATCAGCAACTAATGAACTCCAGAAGTAACAGAAGTATTGCCTACCTGCTTCAAACTCTGCCAAGCCTTGATAATGACAAATGAAGACCAAATACCCCTTAACAAAGATGGACCAGAGAACCACACTAAAGTCCAACCCACAATCTAACTCCAGATGTTTAGGTTGCATTAAAAAAAAAAAACAAATAACATGAAGATCAATGTCAATATGTTTGCTTCAGAATTGTTAAGTCTATAATAATTGTTCCTAAAGAGATCAACTTAGATGACACATTTTTAGTTTTTTACTTAAGCTCTTTTATTATTATTATTTAATCTTTTGTACATCTAGTTGTTATTCCCCCCGTCAACCCTCCAACTGTTCCTCATCCCATTCCTCCTCCCCCATCTCCAAGAGGATGTCCCCAACCCACAAACCAACCCCCACCCCACCAGACCTCTCCACTCCCTGGTGTCTCAAGTCTCTTGTGGGTTATGTGTATCTTCTATCACTGAGGTCAGACCAGGCAGTCCTCTGCTGCATGTATTTCAGGGGCCTCATATCAGCTAGGATATGCTGCCTGGTTGGTGGCTTGGTGATATATCTCAGGGGTCCAGGTTTGTTGAGATTACTGGCCTTTCCATGGGGTCACCCTCCACCTCAGCTTCTTCCATCATTTTCCTAATTCAAACAAAGGGATACCTGGCTTCTGTCCACTGTTTGAGTGTAAATTATCTGCATCTTATTTTTTCAGCTGCTTGTTGTGCCTCTCAGCAGGCAACCATGCTAGGCTCCTGTCTGTAAGCACACCAGAGCATCAGTAATTGTGTCAGGCCTTAGACCTTCCCCTTTAGCTGGATCACAATTTCGCTAGTCTATCAACCTCCTTTCCCTCAGTCTCTTCTCCATTTTTATTCCTGCAGTTCTTTTAGACAGGAACAACTTTAGGTCAGTTTTTGACTGCATGATAACAATGCTATCCCTCTACTTGATGCTCTTTCAACTGGAGATGAACCCTACAAGTTCCTTCACCCCACTTTTGGACATTTCATGTAAGGTCCCCCCTTTTGAGTCCTGAGAGTCTCTCACCTCTCAGGTCTCTGATACATTCTATAGGGTTCCCCTACCTCCTACTTCCCAAGGTTGACTGTTTCCATTCTTTCTGCTGCCCCTCAGAGATTCACTCTTCTTTCTCCGCCTGCTTCCCACCAATACCTGATCATGTTTCCATTTTCTCCTCCCTATTCCCTTTCCCACATAGGTCCCTGAATCCCTCTCCCCACCTACCTCCCCAGTGATTGCTTTCTTCTCCCTCCCAAGTGAGATTGAGGTATCCTCACTTGGGCCCTTTGGCTTGTTAACCTTTTTCGAGTTCTATTGATTGTATCCTGGGTATTTTATATGTTTTTGGCTAATATCCACTTACTTATTAGTACATATCATGCATGTTCTCTGAATTAAAAAGAAAAGTGAAGAATATACTAAAGGAAACAAAAAAGAACATAAATATATGTTGGAATGAAGACCAAGAAATTATCACCTACTAAATGGAACAATATCTTTGTTAAATAAAAAGGGGAAGATATACCCCTGTACACCACAAATTTATTTAAATAGTATTCTTTTTATCTTTTATTTTAAAGTTTTTTTTTTAATTGGATGACAAGGAACTTTCTGCTGAGTCTCTATGGCGCTCTACAACTAGGCATACTTATACATAGCTGAAAGGGAAGGATCCACTTACTAGCATAAGGCATGATCCAGATTAGGTATTAAATATGGGGAAGAGGGCATATTTGTGTTTTTTTCTGCACGATGCTGAAGGAGCGTGGCAGCTGCCAGAGTGATGGGTGAAAAATGCTGATGCCAGGACAAAGAATGATGTTGAACCGTGAACTTGTTGAGTGCCCTGACAATAGTGACTGGAAAGCTGTATTGGACATAAGTTCCTGACCCACTATTGCTTACCTATACTCCTGATGGAACAAGCTGCCTTGCCTCAAGTTCTTAGAATTTATGGAACAGAGAATCAAAAGAGAAGTTATAATGCCTCTTGTATTGTTATTAAATGTGAACAGTTATTCAGACTCAATCATGTACTGGTCTAGAAATCAATCCAATATTGGTAATAACAGTCTTCATTTGGAAGCCTGTTTCAGGACACTTTCAGAGACATATATGGAAATTAGCTGCAGTTCTCTAGGATGAACATAGAATTTAATAAAGAGATATATACTAATGAAAAATGAAAACAAAATAAACATCAAAATGGAAAGTTTAGTAAGTCTAATTATGTATGGTAAGTAGAAAATACCACCAACTGAATGGTTCAAGTGGACAGCCTACTAACAGAGTTTACAAGCAAAGCAAAGGAATGAGCCCACTCAGTCAAAAAAAAAAAACCAAATTCTTTAACAACCTATAAATGGAACAGTAAGAGTCTTTGGGCACTATGAAAATCTTACCAGTCATGGTCATAGAAGGAGAAGAAATTTAGGCCAAATTACAGAAAATATTTTTAATGGAATCATAGAAGACATTTTTCAAACCTATAGAAATGCCTTAATGCAAAAAGCATATAGTCTTAGTTAGGGTTTCTATTGCTGCAACAAGATAGACAAAACTAGGAAAGAAAGGGTTTATTTGGCTTACATTTCCACATTGCTTTGTCCCTGAAGGATCTCAGGACAGGAACTCAAACAAGGTAGGATCTTGGAAACAGGAGCTAAGGAGTAGTCCATGGAGCAGTGATACTTACAGATTTGCTTCACATAGCTTCCTTAGCCTGACTCCTTATAGAACCTAGGACTACTAACCCAGGGATAACACCACAGACCATGAGATGAGCTCTCTGAAACTGATCACTAATCGAGAAAATGTCTTACAGCCAGATCTCATGGAGACATTTCTTCAACTGAGGCTACTTCCACTCTGATGACTGTAGATTGTGTCAAGCTGACACACAAAACCAGATAATATACAAAGGGGAACAGGAAAGAAATTCCACACACTATCTAATAGTCAAAACATAAAATACACACAACACAGAAAGGATATTTAAAGGTAAAAGGCAGAAATATTATACCATATGTAAATGTAGCCTTATAAGAATTATGTTTGTTTTTTTTCAATGAATAACTTAAAAGAACTTGTACCAAAGTCTTACAAGTTCTAAAAGACCAGAAATACCTCTCCAGACTGTGTCACAATTGACAGAGAAAAAAATAATTCCGTAATAAAAGTAAACTAAAAGAATTAATGACCTCAAAGCAGGTCCCACAGAAGATACTGGTAAGAATACTTTAAATTGAAGAGTAATTGTGTTGATGAGTCTTCAGAAAAGAAACAATGACTCTTCAATGATTAAGAAAAATAGGGCTAAGAAAACAAACAGTGAAAAAAATAACAAATTTAACTGAATAAATGTTTTTATTTCAATAACATCTTCCAGTGTCAACAGTCTCAACTTTTCTATCAAAGTATAAAAACCAGAAGACAAGATTAAAAACAGAATCTATACTATCTCTGCCTCCAAGAAATATACATCACCATCAAAGATATATAGTGTCTTAAAGTGAAAAGATTGGGAAAGGTATTTTAAGCAAGCGGAACCAGGAAATAAAGCAGAGTGGCTATTCTAATATCTGACAAATTAGGCTTTAAAATTAAATATGTAAAGGGTTATATCATCTATAGTATTTGGAAAAAATGTCTCAATTTCTAACAAATAGAAATATTTTCAACCTTCCCAGCTGAATTACTAAGTCTCATCATTATTTCAACTCATATTTAATAAAGTTCTCTGAGGCAGGGATTTGGAGAGGTGTAAAGAGATGATTCAGCAATAAAAATACTTGCTGTCTTCCTGAGGACCTAAATTTGGTTCTCAATATCCATACTGAATGGTTCACAACTACTGCAAATACAGCTGCTGGACATCTGATACCCTTTTATTATTTATGTGAGCAATGAATAGTATTATAATGTTTTCATTTTCTTATAAACTGTATTTTCTTAACTAATAATGCTGTAAAGTATAATTCTATTATTGCCTAACCACTTTAAGGTTATAAAAGATAAGTGTAGGGGGCTATTTATGCATGCATGTATGTATATATACGTGTGTGTGTGTGTGTGTGTGTGTGTGTGTGGTCAGATTAAAATTATTGGGTTACAAACATATATTTTGAAGGATAAAATCGTTCTTATTCGCTTCTAGTGAGCAGGAGTTTGGTGAACTTGTCTGTACTTAGTGCAAATTTAGAGGTGACAGCAGTAAACAGAACCATTGACATCAATATTCCAAGTAAAAATTAATGATTCTAAGGTTTTAGAGTAAAATTCATGATGCAACTACTGCTTTTTTTATAATATGTGAAAACATTCGTTTCTATATTTAGGTGGCAATTGCAACACTGAAAGGCAAACATTAAATTTCAGAGAATTTGGTTGTCTGTAGTTAATACATAGAAACGAACCTACTTTAATTATACTTCTTAAACTCTTCAACCTCTCTCTTCTAGCCCACCAACTAAAGGTAGAGGAGAAAGATGGTTAATAGGACAAGGGGGATATGGACCTGTTTACAAGTAGTTCTTCGGTAGTATATCAATCTTTGCTGTCAGGATATCAGCAGTCCAGTATAGAAGATCAAACACAAGTAATAGCCATATTCCAGTCAAATAAGCAAACACCAAACATAAAACAGTAGGAGAGGCTTGATGGAGAAGAAACCGACAGGCTCTACTGAGGCAGTGGAAGCAGCAATAATTAGAATAGCACAAAAATTTCCTTTGAGCTTTTTTCTCTACAATGTCACAACAAGCAAAGAACAGCGAAGACCAGCAAAGTGTTGCAAGGCAAACCAATGCAAGAGCATAATTCACTGTCTATTGGGTTCTACTTCTACTCTTTCCAAACATCATTTATCCTCTCAAGTGTCTGCTTCAGCAAAATATCCTTTCACACATCTGCCTCAGTGAAATATCCTCTCATAAGACAATTTCCAGAAAAATATCACATGACACAACTGAGTCTCCAAAGAAACCAGAAATTTCTACCTCATACTCCCATTTCTGTTTTAAAAAATTATTTTTTCCTCTAACAATAAGAACCTGCACATAATAGAAATAAATATAAAAACATAAAATTAACACTGGATGTCACATTTTAAATAGGTGACTATGTACAAAATGGTCAAACAATAGTATAATACAACATTAAATTTTTATCAATATATAATAATTCAAACAAAACCACCTTATATTTCTCAGTAAACAGTAATTTAAGCAAAGAACCTTAAATTTGTATCATTATACAACAATTAAACAAAACAACCTTTAATTTTTACTGATATACATTAATAAACTTTATTTTGTTTCTTCTCTGATCATAACCAATAACAGACTACCCCCCCCATATGACAACAGCCATAACACATGAAGTGACCTAAACTATTCATCCAAACTTAAGGAGCCTAACTGACAATCTATTTTTATAATTGTTTCCTGCTAAATTAGGGCAAAGAATTCCTGTTTGGGCCTCAAGAAAAAAGAATTGGTTAGTCTGTAAAAAGTTAGTTTATAGCATTTGTTGTCTGGTGTCTGTCCAGTCTAGGTACTATCCAATCTTTGTTTTATCAATTTGTTGGGTCAGGCATATAAATATATATACATATATATTATATACATATATTATATATGTGTATATGTATGGTATGAGTATATGTATATGCATATGTATATATGATTTATTGTAAATAGCTCATATTGTATATATACTTTATATTTTAACATGCAAAGGATTGTTTTATCTTATTAGAGCATTATAAGTTTTAATTTGTCTGAGTATCGCCATAATTGCAATTATTGTATAATTACTTACTATATGATCAATTGATGTATAATTATACAATTAGCCCTTTTAGAATTTAAAACAGCTGCCCACTAAAACACTGAGTACATATCAGTGGTATGGTTTGCATACATTTGTTTTCCAAATTCTACAAGACGAAAAACACCCATTGGCCATAAACCATTTCTTCTGGTTCCCCTAGGGTTACTACCAGCAGGTAACTGATTTTGGTTGTGTGGAATACATGCAGTACATTTTTTATTTTTTATTTTGGCTTGTTGACAATTTATAGAAAGAATTTTTTAACTTTTCTGATTAATATGATGTTTCTTGTGAAATTTTTGAGATTTTAAACACATTTTCTATTAACAATTGGTCAATTTCAACATTTCCTTGAGCTAATAGACCTGGCAAACCTGTATGAAACAGAATATGAGTAATACATAAGTGAGTAGTTTCTACTTCTGATGGCCTCTAGAAATTATATAATAACAAAGTTAATTATGAGTTATCAGGTACAATTCAGTGGTCTCTATGTGCAAAACAACTCTTTCTGCTTATAAAGAATCAGTAATTATATTAAGAAATTCAGGATGATCTAATAATAGCAAAAGAATTGCAAAGAATTTTGATTTTTGAACTGAGATAAATGACTTTTGATCCTTGGTTATTTTGTCTGATTTATATTCAGTGTTATTTATCTTGTTTGCATCAGTATAGAATTGTGGTGCTTCTGGAATTTGTGTTTTTACTATACACAGAAGAATCTAATTAGTTCTTTTTTATAAACTGTATTTGTTTGACTGGTAGGAAAATGAACTGAAGGCAAAATGACCAAAATACAATTCTATCTACATATGCATCTTGCAAAATGTGTCCTACAAGAGCTAATTTATTTTTGTTTCATCCTTTAGACATTTTGTACTGTTTAAATTTAAATCTCCTTGTAATATTTGAAAGTAATTACTTAACTCATATGTACTTAATCCAACTATAAGCCTCAGCCAGTTAATATCTCCCATTTATCTTTGAAAGTCACTAAGAGTTTGCAATTGGTCCCTACAGATATGTGGCTTTTGTTGTAGAATTTTTGTTGATTGATTTCATAAACCAAATAACTAAGTGAATCTCCTCTTTGCATTTTTTTTCAGGAGCACTCTTTAACTCCCAACATGGCGAAATTCGTTGTGATACTATAAACATATTCTTTAAAGTATCTCTGTCAGAATCATCCAACAAAATGTCATCTGCATAGTGATAAATTACAGAATGAGGAAATTGCTTATTAATTAGTTTTAATGGTTTTTCACAAAACATTGTTATAATGTTGAACTACTTATTATTCCCTATGGAAGTACCATCTAACAGTACCTTTTAATTGGACAATTGTTTGGAGTAGGTACTGAGAAAGCAAACCTTTTCCTCGCTTGCTTAAGCAAGGATATTGTGGAAAAGTAATTCTTTAGGTCAATTATTATTAAAGGCCATGATGTCTGTAAAAAAGAAGGTTTAAAAAAAGTTGAGGCTGTAAAGGAGTCATTTGTTGAGTTATTCTACTAACTGTTCTTTAAATCCATTAACATTCTCTACTTACTGGATTTTTTTTTTTTAAACAAAAACCTTTTGGGTTGGTAGACTTCTATATTTTGAGCCTCCACTTGTTCTTGTACCAGTTTCAAGTGCCTGAAATTTTTCTTTCGATATGGGCCACTGCTCTTTCTATACAGGGTATGTTTGATAACCATTTTAGGAACAAGGATGTTAGTATGTCAGCAAAAAATAAACTGAAAGTTGGACTGGTTCTAAGAAAAATCTTGTATACATGGAGATTTAATTCAGTTTTGGGTGATACATAATAAACCATAAAGATGTTCATATTTTTAATGTCAGAAAGATATGAATGTACCAAAATAGAGCATATAAGGAAAACTTTGGGCACTGGGTGCAGAGAAAGAATATATGAGGATGTGATACTGGGGCAGGGAAATGGTACTTTGAGGAAATGATACTTGAGCAATGAGAAGGTTGGAGAGCATATCTCTTAGATCCTAAAGAAATATCAGGAAGATAGAGCCCTAATACACATGCTTTAAAAAGATGGTGGTTTTGCCTGAAGTAAGGTTTTTGGGCTATGTCAGAGTTCTGAAGTAAAGAGAAACAGGTCAGGTAAAGCTTCCTGTTCTTGAACAGAGCCTCTTACTTTGAAGCCCATCTGCTCTGACACCATCAGCAACATAAAGATACAAAGAAAGCAGATGCTGAAAAACAACTATGAAACTTGTAGAAAGTATAGTTTAATAAGAATTCATTTTTCAGAAGTAAAAGATGTTTAATCCTTATATTCAAATATTATTTATGTACCAATAATGTACTAGTCTCTTAGTAAATGAATGGCACTGACCTTTAAGCATAACCACAGTCAGATTTCAAGAAGCTACTTGAAATCTGGCTAAGTGTGTGTTACAGGTGTCATTCAGAAATATTGATTCAGAAATTTCAGAATGGGAATATCTGTGCCCATTCTTTTCTGCAGTCCACTATGGCCAATTAAGGTCATGCATAGCCATAGTTTCAGTAATTATGTAGCTGGGTGATGTAAAATGTGGTTGCAGAGCAGTGGTTCAGTCTTCAGAATGCCAAGGACTTCTCTCTTGAACCTGCTTGTAACTAATGATACATTTTATCAAGTATATTTTTAATACTAGTGTTAATAACTGGAGAAATTAAAATAATAAACCTTACAAATGATAGCTAATAGGTAACGTGATTTGCTGAGACTGAGAAAAGTGTGCAGATATTAAGAAAATAAAAACTTAGGAAACAAGTATGGTGTAGAAATGAGCAAAATAACTTTATGAAACTGAACTTTGTTTTGCTTTTATACTGAGGATTCTTATAAAGTCCTTTTGAATCTCACAAAGAACATAATCCATTTGTGACTAGCCAGAAAGTTAGGCACAATAATGATTTGATCTGGTTATATAGGTAAAAATAATTAGTTTATATATAAGGATGGGCTTTAAATGAATCCATCTACCTCCAAAGTCAGGTTTATTCAATTGTATTCACTGCCCATTTCAGCAGCAATAAAGCAATTTTTCAAACAGACGAGTAGCCCTATACATAAGGTTTTTTTTAATAGAATGTCAAGTTTACTTTCCCTAATTTCACCTATTTATTTTTTACCCATTGTTTTATAATTTTATTTTTATATGCCAAAATGTTAGCTTTTCTTTAACTGATGTTCGTGTAAGTCTGAAATTTGCATAAGATATTACCCAAGGCTAGGTCTGAAGTAGTTAAGAGTTATTAAATCTCATTTAAACTTCTACATGATTTATATGCTTGTGATTTATTAATATATCACCTGGGAAAGTTAAGCTATTAGTTGTTTTATTTTCTAGATGTTAAAATGATAATAAAGATGGAGGCAAAATGCAGAGAAGTTTTACACACACGCACACACACACACACACACACCAGTGCACTAGCTGTCACAGGCTATGTAAAATGTACATTTTGCCATTCCCACCTCTCTTCACCGTATTTTTCATTCATTCTCTATTATTCCTAAATGGTTATTTTCCATCTTTTATATTTTGCACTATATTGTGTATGTTGTATTAAGAGCTTACTTTTTCTCTGATTTTAAAAACAGCTAAACTAAAAGTAAAATCTGTCCATACCAGAGCTGCATTCTTACAGATGATAGTACTTTCTCAAAACCACAAATATGAGACATTTCTGGGAACACATTCTTTATTTACTTTTTTATTCATTTATAATTTATAAAATTATGGCTATTTTAGTGTGACTCTGTATATGTGTGGGCATGTGTAGGTGTTTGAACAAACCAGAGCCACTGAACCACATAGAGCTGGAGTTAGAGGCACTTGTGACTCAATGGTTATGAGAACTAAGAACCACTCTACAAGGGAAACAATGTTCTTAATCATTAAGCCACTCAAACAGCCCCCAGTGTATTCTTTTTTTTAAGTGCTGGGATCATATTTAAAGCCTTACACATGCTATGTATGTGTTCTACCTGTGTATGTGTGTGTGTGTGTGTGTGTGTGTGTGTGTGTGTATGTGTATTTCTGACTAATAATTTTTTAATAGAATGTAAGGTATGAATGCCAAGCTTATTTCTGTGTTTCTGGTGACTGAACTCAGAGCCTTTCACACACTGAGAAAGAGCTTTGCTGCTGTACTACATCTCTAGCCCTCTATTTAGACTTAAAACCTTAGACATGTTCTTACTTTGTTGCCCAGGATGGTGCTCACTTCACTCTATTGCCCAGGAAAATTCAACGATCCTCCTGCTTCAGCTTTTCTACTAGCAGGATTACAGGCCTCAGCCATGAGGTGTCGCTTTATCAGAGTTTTCACTTTTTCTTCTTTGAGAGTTTTTGTGAGACCTGTAAAATCAGTTTTTGGAAATTTTTGTTAGTATGATATTTCACATTTCAACCAGACAAGAATATGAGAATATTTTTGTCAGAAACCTCTGAAAAAAAAGTTTCCTTGTTTCTGGGACATATCCTGAAGTGATAGCCTTACCATCTAGTCAACCAAAACTTAATGTTACTGCACTCAGAATGATAAATATCAGATGCTGTTCTCCTGGCCAGATGACAAATTCAAAGACCTATGTCATGAATACTTAGGATTTTTCTCTACTTGGTAGAATATTTGAAAGGCAACCTCTGCAAGGGCCTAATGAATGTGTAACAGTTCTGTACTATGCAATATATAATATAAATGTAAATTTATTAACATCCAAAGCATAAGTGTAAGAAATATTTCAACTGTAATTCAATGAAAAGAAAAAGACTTCCCAATTGATTCTAATTGCTATTTCTAGACTCACATTGGCAGTAAGTTTCTAAAATCTTACGAAAAGGTCACACACTTTTGAGTCTTGTTTAGTGGCTAAACTACAATTTCTGTGACTATCAATATGAAAAATAATTCTTTTTATAGATAGTTGTTTCCAACATAAATATCATAAAACATGCGATGTGTTGTCTATAATGCTCAACAAATATCTGTATTGTTAGTTTTGCACTTAAAGAGAAACAGTAATGATCAACCTTAAGTAAAAATATTTTTAGGTTTGTGAAATTAAAATAGAAAAATATTTTAAAATGTAACAGATTTTATCTTTGTTTTTGGAAACAACCAGTTCCAGAAGTTCAATAGACTCTATGCTAAGAATTGTATATGAAGCAGAATGTTTATTTCTCAATGTTTACAACTGCCATGTATAAAAATATTTAATAGGGGTCATGGAATTTATTTTGCTTTTTGATATTTACTAAAGTTTTCTCAGACTATTTAGCTTGCTTTCTTATAGCAAGTGTCACTTACAAATCTATATATAAACTTACAAGGTAGTAATCAAGTGTAGATAACTGCAATAGAAATCAACCTTTGGCTTCATTGATGTGATATATTCTCTGAGTAGAAGAAAGAAGCTGGAAACAACCACTTCTGATTACCAGAACTTTAAAGGTACTGTTTTTTGTTCTTTCCTGTACAGAAAAGGAAATTATATTGTTTCTTCTTATGACTGAATATTCTTGTGAGTTGTAACCTAAGTGAACAGACTTAGGAGATACGTGTAGTCTCATTGCCTTCTCAAGGACATATGTGAGTTGCATTTGATCATCGAACAGTAATACATGGTGTTCTAATTGTGCTGCCTCTCTAACTACAAATTTGCATCTACAATTATCATCGTGGGAAAACAAGGTGAGAATGTGAAATGAAGAAAGGCTGAGAAAACTCCAGGGGCTTTATTAGAGATATAAGCATGAGCTGTGGGTACCAAAATCCCAGAAGTAAAAAGCACCCATATTGATGAGCCCACTGATACATGCTCTCATTTCTAAAGTAGGAGGTCACACTGAAGAAAGTCAGAGAACTGTGGAGACAGGGCTAATTGAAAGGCTATCGAGAAAGAGTGCCAGGGAATATGATGATTTCCAGAAGTTAAAAAGTCAACAAAAGACACAAAGACAGTGCCAAAAGATAAATCTAGAAAATTTATCAAGACAATCCTGCTGTATTGTAATTTTTATTGTTAACAATAAAAATAACATACATGTCTATGTTAATAATAAACAACATTCTTTCTTACAGTAAAATATACAAAATGTAGTAGCTTAAAACCATTCTATGATTTGAGACACAACTCCAAATATTAAGTATACACTAAAACTAAGACTTTTATCTATAATAGAACATTTATAATCTGCATACATGTAACAATGGTATAATTATTAGTTATTAAAATCAAACTTTCTATTTTTAATAAAAAAATCTGACTGCACTTTGACAGGAGTCACCAAAGGCATCATCTGATGATGGGATAATCTCTTGTGATGTTCTGAGAATGAGAACTCATAGTGCTCCTAACAGTAATGTGTAGCCTGCAACTGCTCAGGAGACATTCAGAGAAAGCAAGAGAAAGTATTTTCAAAAAAAAAAAAAGAGAAAGAATACCCGTTTGTTAGTAAATGCCAGTGATATGAATAATCTAACCTGAAGAACTATATTCCAGTGTGAGTAGATGAAAGGAACATGATCAACATGGTAGCAGAAAGTAAATTCTGTGTTGTGCTGTACTGAGGTAACTAGTAAGATTTGTACATGTATGCTACAATAAATAAGATCACATTCACAGTATTCCTGCTCCAGTCTTATAAGTATATTGGCTAAGAATAATGTACTATTTTAGGAGATGTACATACTGAAATTATTTAGAATTCAATGAAATAAACTATTAAATGAGAAGTATATATCTTATAATGGTAATCCTCATAACCTTCAAAAATATATTGTACAAAGATAATATTGAGCATATATATATATATATGTATATATGTGTATAATAGCTTATGTATAATAATTGTTTTAATACTAAAATATTCAGTAAAAATGCTAAGCCATATATATATACATACATATGGAAGATTTTCTCCCTTAGAGTTTCTTCAACTCTCAGGACTTTATTCTCACTTTTCCTTAATAAATGAATGAATATTTGCTAAACAATAAAAAGAACAAAGAGTACCTAAACATTGCTGAGAGAACTTGCAAGGAAAATAGTCCCTGTACAACACTGGAAACCTTGCCTACTAGATTGTGTGGTTGGGTGTGAGACTCCATGAAGCTTCTAAAGCAGCTCAGGGACCTCTCTGGCCACTCTCACCAGGGTGCTCTAAGAGGCTCATTGAGGGAAGCAACTCAGACTCACTTTTGTCAAAATAAGTACAAGAGTTACAAGAATGCTTCTTTCAGAATGCCAGAGTCTGCCTCTCTGAAGAAAAAGGTGAAAAATCTATTTAATTTTGGCTTATTCTCTAATATTCACCGATTTGCTTCTCTCAGCCTGTGTGAAACATTTTGAACATTTTCATCATTACCTTCTCGGCTGGAGAGAAAATAGGGTTTAAATATATGTCAGATATTAGACTTTATTGTCATTCCTTTCTCAGAAGTGAAAAAAAATCTGGAAATGTAAAAATAAATACCTATGAAGCTCCATTTAGAACTTACAGTTACTGACATTTTGAGGCTTAAAATTTGTATAACAGATTTTCTTCTACTTAAAGTTGAAAATTATACTGTCCTATTTAACAGTCTTTTCCTAACATAATATATTTCAATTGTGGATTACCCTCCCTCTTCTTCTACTTACTCTTCATCACCCAAAACAGTCAGATTCACTTCATTTCTGTCTTTCATTAGGTTTCTAAGGTATAATAAAAAATATATAGTAAGATTAAACAGTAACTAACACGTGGGAATTTTACAAAAGAAACAACAGAAAGAGAGCACAAAGTGAGCCACAGGAATCACAGATTCACTTGTTCACACACTCAAGAATCCCTTAAAACCACCAATTTGGAAGTTATATGCAGAGAACCTGCTACAAAGCCTGGCATGCCCTCTGCATACAGCCTCAGTCTCTGAGAATTCACAGGAGTTTTGATCATGTTGATATACAAGTCCTTGCTCTCCTGGTGTCCTCCATCTCCTCTAGCTATTATGTTTTTCTCCCTTCTCATCCCAGGTGTTCTCTACGCTCTGAGAGAACAAATTTGATGGTGATATACTATTTAGGGTTTCAAGATGTCTGCACTTTTTGCAAATATCTGGCTGTGGGTCTCTGTATTCTCATCTGCCTGTAGAAGGAAGCTTATCTAACAATGGCTTTACAAGACTATGTGACTACTGACCTATGTGCATAACAGAATATCATTAGGAGTCATTTTTATTGCTCCAATTTTATTTTTCAATTTTATTTAATCTACAG
The DNA here is from genome assembly GCF_004785775.1 of Grammomys surdaster. Classification (NCBI taxonomy): domain Eukaryota; kingdom Metazoa; phylum Chordata; class Mammalia; order Rodentia; family Muridae; genus Grammomys; species Grammomys surdaster. The sequence continues at coordinate 14,193,964 of NW_021604576.1, forward strand.
TTATTTTTTAGGACAGTATTTGGGTTTACCATAGGTCCCAGGGCTACTTAGTCTCTGTTTGTTGGCCAGACAGGCAGGACACCATTGTAGAACAAAATGTCTCTGTCTGGGTTATTCTTTATTTTTCTCCTTTGGTGGCATGAAGAGTACCTTCCTGAACCAAAGAGGCTCACACGTAGTGGTGATGGCTCTATGTAAGCATAAGTTCAACATCTCTATGTGCAATGAATTGTGTAGGGTAGTCTTCAGCAATGTGGCCTTACTTTCAGTGTGTAGAGAGCAAACTCTGAGAGCGTACAGTCATCATAAGAGCCTAGGTGCTTTGGAGATTCACATGAAGCACCTTTAGCTAACAACCAGATCATATTTAACACAATTTCAGTACTGAAAGTTTCACTTGATAATATGAAATGGCTAGTTGGAACTGTCTTTTCATTATTTGGTGATTTCATTTGATCGCCTTCATTTATGTACATTATTTTAGGCAGTTTCTACTGTATTTGGACCCTTCAAATTCCTCTTAATCTTAGCTGTCTCTCCTGTATTCACTTTCACATCTCTCTTATCTCACCTCTGTCTCTACTTGATGTCCAGTTACAGTGTCCCTCCTTGTCCATCCATGAGTTTCTATTCTATGTCCCTTTCTTAATGAGATCTATGTATAGTTACTTATGTAATATCTACCTTCTATGCTTCTATGGATTGTAACGTGGTGATCATTTACTTAATAGCTAATATCAACATATAAGCAAATATATACCATGTTTACCTTTCTGTTCTACGATACTGTATTGCCTTAGTTACAGTTGCTATTATTGTAAAGAGATATCATGACCACAGTAAAATTTATAAAGGAAAACATTTAACTGCAGGGGGCTTATAGTTCAGAGGTTTAATCTAATATCTTCATGGCAGAAAGCATGGCGGCACACAGGCAGACTTGGTGATGACAAGGTAGCTAAAAGTTCTACATCTGGATCAACAGGCAGCAGAAATAGATTATGAGCCACTAGGCCTTGAGCCTCTGAAGCCTTTAGGCCCACCTTCTGGTGACACACTTTCTCCAACAAAACCATACCTTCTCCAACATACTATACCTTTTTTTTTTTGCTTATTTTTTTTTATTGGATATTTTATTTACATTTCATATGTTATCCCCTTACCCCATCCCCCACCCACCCGGGAACCCCCCATCCCCTTACCCCTCCTCCTTCTTTTCCGTGGATGTAACCCCCACCTACCCCCCCACTCCCACTTCCCCACCCTCAATCCATATTGTCCTATGGGGACCATTTTTATTCAATGCAGGACACTCAGAATGTTTTCATTTCTTTGTTTGTATGTTTGTTTGTTTGTTTGTTTCACCATGAGGGCTTTTTATTATTTTCAATATTTAACATGGGATATTTCTTCTTTTTTAAATTTTTATTATTTTATTGGCTATTTTATTTAAATTTCAGATATTATCCCCTTACCCCAACCCACCCCACACACAGTAACCCCCTATCCCATCACCCTTCCTCATGCTTCTATGAGGATGTGCCCCCACCTACCACTCCCCCACTATTTTCTAGTTTTATCAATTTGTGTGCAAATTTCATGAGCCACTTTTAAAACAACTGAGTAGTATATACAATTGTGTAAATAAATCACATTTTCTTTATCTATTCTTCCACTGAAGGACATCTAAGTTGTTTTCAATTTCTAGTTATTTTGAATAGAGCAGAAATAAATATGGTTGAACACATGTCATTAAGGTAGTATTATGTTCTTTGGATATATGCCCAGGAATGATATAGTTGAATCTTGAGGTAGATCGATTCCCTTGGTTGTGAGAAAGCACCACACTGATTTTCACAGTGGCTATACAAGTTTACAATTGTACCACGAATAGATGAGTGTTCCCCTTACTCAATATCTTCTTCAGCATAAGCTGTCACTTGTTCTGTTGATCTTGGGTGTTCTGAAGGATTTAAATGAAATCTCAAACTACTTTTGATTTGCATTCTCTGTTAAGGACGATGCTTATTTATTTAAGTATTTTTCAGCTATTTGAGTTTTCTTTGTTGAGAATTCTCTATCTAGATCTGCGTCAGATTTTTAAATTGAGTTAGTTTTAGTTTTAATCCTTAGTTTTTAATACTTAATTTAATAATTATGGACTTTTTACATATTTTGGATTTTCACATATTCACCTTCTGTCAACTGTATAGTTCTAAAAATCTTTTCTTATTCTCTAGACTGATGATTTTTGGTGAATGAAGGTATTCTTTGTCATCCAGAAGGTTCTCAGTCATAAAGTCTTATTTTTTAAATTGATGATCATAGTGCCAGTTCATTGTGTGATCATTTCTGAGGATCAAGCTTTACAGTATGTTAAGTAACTACTCTATTCAAGATGTAATCGAATTTAGGATTTGACCTCATTTATACCTTGGGTTATTTCACATCATGAATTATCTATTGAAGAATGCAGCTCCTATATGTTATAAAGTTGGAGAACACAAGTTCCTTTCAAATCCTTCTCCATTAAAATTCTACCACATATCAGACTAGTTCTTCAAGGATGTCATAAATGTCTTTAGTGCTGATGACAATAAGATGAAGTCATACATAAAAACAGTTTATGCTTTATGCAGTGTTATAAAACAAACTAAAACAATGGTGTAACCTGAAAATAACAAAGAAGCCTTAATACCATTTAATGCATTGATCATTAGAGTTGTTCTGTGATGATAAAAGTTTTGTTAAATATTAAAATCTCTCTTACTAGCATTTATAATATACTTAAACTAAAAATATCACCTAGAACTATAAGTTTGAAGAAAACAAACATTGAGAATTAAAATTTTATTTCTTTTTAAGTTACTTTTGTAGTAGTTAATATTTATTATCAATTTATTAGAAGCTATAATCACTGAGAAATATACATCTCGGCATGATGGTCAAAAGGTTTTGTGATTAGGATAGTTAGGAGGTCTTACCCTAAATATGAACAGCACCAACGCATGAGGCATTTTGTTATCAAGGAGAAAATTAAGACACTTATCAAATACAGTTTAGAATATAATTGTCACCATGTAGCATTATATTTATATGAAATGAGCATGATTAATTTAAGAGAATGTTGTAAAATTTGAATCTATTCTTTCTAGTATTCTATATTATGAGCAATCTAGAAGACATCATTAAATGTAAAGTACTCTGATGGTTACCCCTTCCTCAAGGCATCCTTTTCATTACAACTACCTTTTACATTCCCACTTAAATGTTTGCCTTCATTCATTTCTTAAAGGTGCACATGTAGATTACCTTCTTTGAGTTCACTGGGAAGTTTTGTGACCGTTTTCTGTTTAAGTTCGTAATGAGCTTTCCTCCCGAATGAGTTGTCTCATCAGCATTATACATTTACTAATCATTTTATCCACTTTAACCAATCATTAGAATCTAGAGCAAATGTCACAGTCACATTCTTCTTTCATCTAGCAGATCCACCAGCTAAGTTAATATTGATTAATTTATGGAACCGCAGCATTTACTGGATAGAAAAACTACTTCTTTCACTCCAGAAACAATCCTTCCTCTTAAGCAACTAATTTCCAACTGTACCATGAAAGACATTTTGATGATTAATGCTGTCAACTGTAGAATTACCTAGGGACAAACCTTTGGGAAGGTCTGTAAGGAAAGTCTAGATTAAGATTATTGAAGCACGAAGACACACCCAGATAGGGATCTACTGTTCTATAGATGAGAGCCTTAGACGTTATAAAGATGACAATGAGCTAAACATGGGATTTATCACTATTTTGTTGTCTGAATCTCCAATTTGATGGGCCAAACCACCAAATGCTGAATCAAAATAACACCTTTATTTTCTTAAGTGTTTTTTAAATATTTTTTTCACACCAATCAAAAGTAAATAAATAAATAAATAAATAAAAGTAAGTACTGTAAAGGCTTGATATTGAGGAATGTGATCATTGCCTTGATAAACCTCACCATGTGGTTCTGGGGCCCTACAGAGTAAAAAGTCCAAGTTCAGGACTTGAAAATTCACCAATCACCACCCTGGAAAGCTCCACCCTAGAAAGCTACCCAAGTCCTCAACATATCCAGTATAAACCTGTTGTTCTGCTCAGTTCTCTAATGCTTCTCACCCCAACAGAGGCAGACACCCTCCTGTGTTTTTCCCTCCCAATAAATCTCTTATGTGAGGTTTGTTGTATGGTGTGACTTTGTTTTAGTCCTTTGCTCCCAACTTCTAAAATATCTTTCCATCAGAGCAGTAACATTTATATTGGTTCCATGACTCAGACAGGATGGTGCCTATGTTCTTGCTAAGGGTCTAAGCTGTACTGGGACCTTCTTCACTCCACCTTCAACCAATTCACCTTCTGACACACTGATCACTTGACATTCCATCCACCAGTGGCAAGTGGGTAACTTTCCCCTTTGTTCATTGTAAACACTTCCCTGAATCTGAGGAAGTGACCACTGAACATCCGGCATGACTCTGGTACTCTTGGAGTCAGAGATAGCCCCATTCACAGTCTTTTTTTGTTTGTTTGTTTGTTTTACTTTTTTGCTTTAATTTTCTTTATTGTGCCTGTAAACATTCTACTACTGACAACCCCTGCTCTAGGATCTTATTGTGAGGTCCTAGAATGAAAGGACTGTCATTAACTCTATAATACTGTTACCAAAGATGACTGGCTTCTACTACAACACAGTCTTAAAAGCTATTGCTGGCCCTCTTTACCTGGCTTTACACTTAGAGCCACAATCCTGCAGTTTCCTTAGGCTAAACTGAGCTATTGTGCTTCCTTGCCCTTTTCTACCTTCCTTTTGGAGCTGCCTATAATCTAACTGCTCCACTAGGTCTTCATGGCTTTTCTGACTCTTTCCTGACCCTTTACTGTAGATGAGATCACCCCTTCCACCTCCCCATTTTTTTTCTTACAAAAACCCTGATACCAGGTACCAAGTCTCTGCCCTGGCTGGGCCAGGCTATGCCTCTTACCCATGTTGAGTGTGGTTATGACCCACTAAATGGCTTGGTCCTCATTCAGCTCTCCCAGATTACTGATGACACCCTTCACTACAGGCCACAGTGACATTTTTCTTTCTATTTCGCATCCATGGAATGTCTTGCTTACCCACTCATTCCCCTTTCAGAAAACCTCCAGCCTCCCTGACACCTAACCTGAGAGGCCCTAAATCTATTTGCTTTTATAATCAAATTAGGTCTCAATGCCACTAAGATATTCTATACAAAGGACCCTAATGGCATTCCCAATTCCATATATATATATTTCTCTACAGGCTTTCTTAGTTTTTTGTGTGGTCACTCCCAGATACACTGTGTAAATGTCTTGATTTGTAAGTTACCATTGCTGGATCTGTAAATTACTGCAGGGTAGGAGCCAGGAGCTAGACCTAATATGAAGGGGAGAAAGCAAGGAATAGGTCAGCTGCAATGTGAACACACCATGTATACACTCATCCCTGTCTGGTGATTTCTCATCTCCCTTCTGCAGCATCCTCTGTCTATAACCAGGGCTCAAATTTTTCCTACCTCTAAGCATACTTTGATTTCAGCTTACTGAATTCTGTTTTACAGGGACTCAGTTAGGTGTTGGAGTCTTTTAGCTATGAGTAGCATTAGATTGCCATTTTATGCTGTCCTACAACAATTAAAAGCTGGCTCTGGAATTGGGGTACGGTTCTACCTCCTCTAGACCCAAGCATGCCTATTTAAAAGGTTTCCTCTAAAATCTCTGTCCCATATTCAGCAAACCATCTGACTACATGACAGAGAATGGAGATAAAATAAAACAAAGGGATATACTATTTCTAATAGGGACTATAATTACTCAGTTCATACTCTTTTTGGTTTGGATTCAACTCTCTAAACCGTTTGCTAACATATAAAGTTTGAATTAATATTTGTAAGCATATTGGATATGATAAAAATAAACTCAAAAATCTGTAATAAAGGGGTTAAATTAAAACTTGTTAACACCAGGGTCGATAGTTAAAATCTATATATAGGTGATGTTAAAGGAAACATATGGCTGGCTACCATATTAGCTGCTGCAGTCCCAGGGACATAGAAGCAGCCATGTGGCTAACAGCCATCTTTGCTAGGGTTAAAAAGGATGAATTTTGCCATGTGACTTCACCCACATCTTGATTAAAAAAATGACCACACAACAAAAGCCAACCAAGAAAAAATAATTCCTCCTAGCTGTGAAGCCCAAGTCAGATGATTTCTCCACTAATTTCAAAATGCAAATGAGCCTCCTCCTTACCAGCCTTAACCATAGCCTTTTAACTTCTCTCTTGCCTCTTCAGTCTCCCTCCTCAGTGACATGCTGCTCAAATCAATCCTCTCAGGCATCAAATTCCTGTCCACTGACCTCTTTGTCCTCTTACTATTCACTCCCACTTAGTCATAGGACCCTTTTACCTCTCCCAGCTGGCCTAAACCAGCCATGGTTCTCCTTATATGGGAGGTTGCTTGCTAAATGGCTTGGCCAGTGTACACATCCCTTTTCATTAAGCAAACTTTCAAATAGAAAAGAGACCCTGCTAATTCTTTCACCTTTTAAATAGAATTCCAGTATATTATCCAATCTTATAACTTACCTTACATGATGTCTATAGGATTCTCACCAACAATTTTCTCTACAAGGAACATAATAAAGTCTGAAACCATGATAGGGTACCTGCAGACGAAATCCACCAAACTAATGCCACCCCCTATGACTCAAGAGAGGCAGCCGCTGACTGGAACCCTGAATGGAATACCCCTGGGGAAATCCTTGCTAAGGATCAATTTATAATTTGCCTTCTTTCTGGTCTCCGCAAGGCTACCCTTAAAGTGTCAAATTATGAAAAAGTCCAAGAGTTCATCCAGGACAAACACAAAAATCTGTCTCAATTCCTAGACCACCTTACAAAGACCCATTTACACTTCCACAACCTGGATCCCAAGTCCTCAGATGGAAAACAACTTCTTATGATCGGCTTTTTATGCCAAAGTTTCCCTAACATTGGGTCCACATTAAATATCTGGAGAGGAGACACCTAACTACAGAGTCAGAAGTCTTAGCCATGGCCTTCTAGTTCTACTATGAGACAGATCAAAAATTCTCAAAACAAAAATACCTGATACTGCCTCAGGCCTTTCAACCAGCCATAGCAGAATCTCTGGGCCCCTGTTTAGATACAGTTAGGGGGATCATTAGGCCCTGGTATCCCTAAACTCTCACAAACCATTCTGCTCATGCTCATGTGTAGCTCTGAAGTATGGATGTTTAATATCAAAGAGACTTCTACCTCTAATGGAATAGCCTATCCTGATAAGGTTGCAAAATTCATTCAGATCAGGTTGTCAGTGGCTGATTCAGTTTCTTAAAATTCCCTTATTTGTCTTTCCTTCACCTGGACTTATCCCCATGCCTGTTTTCTCTATGGTCAAAAGGAAGATTACTGTAAAAGTGGCCAGAAACTTATAAAAGTTACAAATATTGTTCCTGTAAATGCCATGTGACAAATCTAGGCCATCCTAATTACATATAAGCTACTGAATAATACTGTGCCTGGCCATTTTGGAGAGTGCTGGTTGTTTGCCTCTCCCAGGTCAATCACAGTACTACCATTTGTAGCCTCACCCATGAGACTACTAGACTCTCTCAGCTTACCTCTCGTTAACTGCTCTGAGCCAAATACCACTACTACCTCCCACCTCTTATCTCTCCCACATCTCTATCTTGGGTAATGCCAATTGTTTTAAGCCTCAGAAACATACGTTTTGTACACACTGGATCCTTTAGACTGTAATAATACTTTGACTTATATACAATCATGCAGTCCTTGTGTCTGTACATGTACAATGTCTAAATCCTCTGTGGTACTCAGTTTAAACCTAGGTGATCTGAGACTTATACCTTCATGTTTCTTTCTCCAAAATTAGGAGTGGTACCCGATGAAGAACTCTCGATGATTCCCATCACAGGGTTTATAGTAGAGAGGCATGACAAATGAGCAATTCAGATCCTATCCTTTCTTGCAGTCTCGGTACAAGTGCTGTCACTACTACAGCAGTGGGCTAACTATTTCCTTAGCCTTAAACCTGAATTTTCATCTAAGTTCATCCAGGGTCTCCAGTGGGTGGCTCAAATCATCCTTAACCTCTCGGGCCAAAGAGAATCATTGGCCATGATAGTGTTACAAAACAAGCAAGTCTTAGATTTAGTAACAGCAGAGAAAGAGATTGTCTTTGTTTCTTCCTCAGAAAGGAATATTGCTTCTAAGTCAACTGGTCATGTATAATAGAAAGCAAGATCCATCAACTCCAGATGGATCTCCAAAACATAAAGAGCTCAATGTCTCTAGCAAACAGATCATTGACAGTCCAATATAGATGCGGATATTAACATTCTTAACCCCATTTCTCCTTTTATTAATCTTGCTAGTAGCACCCTGCTTTATAAACTTCTTGTATAGATTTAGTCAAAAATATATCCAGAAGATTTCTAACCAGATTTTTTATCAATTGCTATTACAGGATTACTGGCTCCTGGCTACCAGGCCAGAGACCTAGGACTTCCAATTGTACCCTGAAATTAAAGGTCAAGTTCATCCCAAGAATGTTGCTGCCTCCATTCAGCAGGGAGTAGTCTAATGATTATGTCACTCCTTTCCTGATCATTGTTCAATTTTCACTAATTCATAGAAAAGGGGGCATTATAAGCCCCTAAGGCAGTAGAGGCCAGATTCTACCCACAGAACACTCTAATTTCCCTAATGGTCAGACTCGGTCCCTGCCCTACAGAGTAAAGTGTCCAAGCTCTGAAATTGAAAATTCACCAATCACCACATTGGAAAACTCTCCAGCAACCCAGCCAAGAGATTCTACATAAACTCTGTCTTTTGTTCAGTATTCTGCTTTTCTTACTCAGCAGAGGTAGCCACTCTTCTAGGATATTTTCCCCTCCCAATAAATCTTTTGTGTGAGGTTTGTTGTATGGTGTGATTTTCTGGCTTTCCTTGGCTTCCAACAGCCAGGATATCTGAGTTCTGGCTCATGAGTTTAAAGAGGGGAGCTAGGACTTTATTGGTTACTGGGCTACATGTTATTCTTATTATAGTCTAGCAAAGAATCTTTTTGTACCTTGTTCAATTCCTGACAACTTGAGTGAGATTAAACTCAAAATAAATGGATTCATTTGCTTGGTGGAGAAAATATCAAGACAATAGCAGTCAGGCAGTGCAATGGTTACTTCACTCTTCTTGTAAGCAAGTCTACATTAGGAAGAACAGCAAAGGTTGCAACGAGGTATAGAACCTGTGCTATTTGGCATAGAAACTAATTTAAACAAGGTGGGTACTAAGAACACCACTATAATTATTTTTACAATTCACATCATTCAAGAGATATCAAGACTACGTGCATTGAAAACTACAACTTTTCTTGGAAATACTAATGTCTTTGAAAAAAGAAACCCTAAACTCCATGTGGTCTGTGAATTGTATCTTGGGTATTCCAAGCATTTGGGTTAATGTCTACTTATCAGTGACTGCATACCATGCGTATTCTTTTGAGATTGGGTCACCTCACTCAGGAAGATGCTTTCTAGTTTCATGCATTTGCCTAAGAATTTCATGAATTCATTGTTTTTAATAGCTGAGTAGTACTCCATTGTGTAATTCTATCACATTTTTTTTGTTTCTCTTCCTCCATTGAAGGACATCTGGGTTCTTTCCAGCTTCTGGATTTATAAGTAAGGCTGCTATTAACATATCATGTCTCTTTGTTATATGGTGGAACATCTTGTGGGTATAAGCCCAGGAGAGGTATAACTGGGTCCTCAGTTAATATTTTGTCCAATTTTCTGAGGAACCACCAGTCTGATATCCAGAGTGGTTATACCAGCTTGCAATCCCATCAAAAATGGAGGAGTGTTCTCTTTCTCCACATCCTTGCCAGTATCTGTGGCACTTGAAATTTTGATCTTATCCATTCTGACTGGTGTGAGGTGGAATCTGAAGGTTGTTATGATTTGTGTTTCCCTGATGACTAAGGATCCTAAAGATTTCTTTAGGTACTTCTTGGCCACTCAGTATTCTTCAGTTTAGAATTATTTGATTATTTGAATTTTAATAGGGTTATTTGATTCTCTGGAGTCTAACTTCTTGAGTTCTTTGTATATATTGGCTATTAGCCCTCTATCAGATGTAGGATTGGTAAAGATCTTTTCCCAATCTATTGGTTGCCATTTTGTCCTATTGACAGTGTCCTTTGAAATTTTATGAGGTCCCATTTGCCAATTCTTGATCTCAGAGCATAAGCCGTTGGTGTTCAGTTCAGGAAATTTTCCCCTGACCTCAGATGTTCAAGGCTCTTTCCCACTCTCTTCTCTATTAGTTTCAGTGTTATCTGGTTTTGTGTGGAGGTCCTTGATCCACTTGGACTTGAGCTTTGTACAAGATACAATTCACAGATCACATGAAGATCAAGAAGAAGGAAGAACAAAATGTGGGTGCTTTGATCCTTCTTAGAAAGGGGAACAAATTACTCATGGGAGCAAATATGGAGACAAAGTATGGAACAGAGACTGAAGAAAGGCCATCCAAAGACTGCCACACCTGGGGATCCATCCCATATATAGTCACCAAATCCAGACCTTGTTGTACATGCCAAGAAGTGCATGATGACAGGAGCCTGATATAGCTGTCTCCTGAATGGCTATGCCAGAGCATGACAAATACAGAGGCAGATGCCCATAGGCAATCATTGGACTGAGCATGGGGTCCCTAATGGAAGAGTTAAAGAAAAGACTGAAGGAGCTGAAAGGATTTGCAACCCTATAGGAAGAACAATAATATCAGCCAACCAGATACCCCAGAGCTTCCAAGGACTAAACCACCAACCAAAGAGTACACATGGAGTGACCCATGGCTCCAGCTGCATATGTGGCAGAGGATGGTCTTGTTGGGCACGAATGGGAGGAGAGGCCCATGATCCTGTGAAAGCTAGATGCCCCAGTGTAGGGGAAATTGAAAGTGGGGAGGCAGGAGTGGGTGGGTGGGGGAACACCCTCACCTAAGCAGGGGAGGGGGGATGGGATGGAGGGGTTGTGGGGAACCTGAAAAACAGATAACATTTGAAATGTAAATAAAGAATATATTCAATAAAAAAGTCTTGAAAGCAAAAATAAAAGGATCATGTTTGCTGCACAAGAAAAAAGAAAAAGAAATAAAAAAGAAAGCCTAACCTTTGAACTACTCTAGCCTCTTGCTTGAAAATAACTCCTAGGCAAGTGTTTCCCCATAATGATCGTGGAAGGTAGACATCAGCCAAGAGTAACAAAGCACAATATAGGCATAAATTAGCAACATTATCCAGTGGTACTGGTTCTGGTATATGTGATAGATGAAAAAGGAAGGAGGCCATGGAGGTTTATGCCAACCAACTCTTGCTACCAGGCAATGTGTGGCTCAGTTGGAGTCCATATAAGTGACCCCAGGGGCTACTGCATGAACTGGGGAGGAGTAACTAAAGTTGTGATAGATATCTCAAGGTGCTAGGACTGTGAGGCATCTGCCAAGGATAGGTGTACAGAATAAAACACTGTAAGTGAAGGACAGCTGCATTCAGCATATTTGGGAGTCTTTTGTAACCCATACTAATCTATTATGATATCTATTCAGATATCTAACATGCAACTGTAGGACTTGATATTTTTTCTACAGGGATTTGGACTTCTGGTGACAAATGTTTTATTGTTTTTGCCTCATTCCCTCTTTTTGGAGAAGGATTGTTTACTCTTTGCTGTAGAATAAGGGAAGCATATAACTTGGAGCTTTTGTTTGCTTGTTTATTTGTTTTGTTATGCTATTGTGGCTCATATTTAATGACTGTCTCAATGGCAGATGAAACTTGGACTCATACTTTTGTACAGATTGGGAAGGATTAAAGTATATGGGGATTTTAGAAATTGAGGTAAGTGCATTTTGCATTACAAAGTGGTCATGAATGTGTGAGAATAAGGTTTAAGAAGTTATGAACTTTCTTTTTTAAAAACAAAAGTAATACACACACATGTTAGTGTGTCAAGTTGTCAAAGAGTATACCTAGTGTCACCTAGAAAACAAACCACTCAAACAGTTTTCAGGTAAATTTTTAGATTTGGGTTAACTAAGATAGTAAGATCCACTCTAAATATAGGTGACATCTTGCCTTGGGATAGAATTTTAGGAAAGGGGATAACATCTTAAATGTAGATAAATGAAGTTTCCAATAATAATAATAATAATAATAATAAAAACGGAAAACGGAACTGGCTATTGCAGTCGAGCATTTGAAACTTTTTTTCAGCAATTTAACATTACCCATATTACTGTGATTCGTTATAATTGTCAAGGACAAGGGGTTGTGGAAGAGGCCCATGGAACTTTAAAACAATATCTTCATAAGATAAAAAAGGGGAGGTATATCCCCATACACCACACATTTATTTAAATCATATTCTTTTTATTATTACTTTTTTAAAAAATTTGTATGTCAAGGAAATTTCTGCTGAGTGTCTAAGGCACTCTACAGCTAGGCATACTTATGTACAGGTAAAAAGGAAGGATCCACTTACTAGCATATGGCATGATCCTGAACAGGTATTTAATATTGAAAAGAGGGCATGTTTGTGCTTTTTTCTACAGGATTCTGAAGGAGCATGGTGGCCACCAGAGTGACCAGTGAGACATGCTGATGCCAGGACAAAGAATGATGCTGACCTGTGAGCTTGTTGAGTGCCCTGACAATGGTGACTGGGAAGCTGTATTGGACATATGTTCCTGACCCACCATTGCTTACCTATACCCCTGATGAGACGAGCTACCTTGCCTCAAGATTTTAGACCTTACGGAACAGAGAAACAAAAAGAAAGGTTATAGTTATAGTGACTCTTCTATTTTTCTTAAATGTGACCAGTTATTCAGACTCAATCATGGACTGGTCTATAAGTCAAACAATATTGAAAATAACAGTCTTCATTTGGAAAGCTAGTTCTTGACATTTTCAGAGACATATCTGGAAGTTAAACCACATTTTAAAAGTACAGCTGGAATGGTGGTTTGATGGATAAGAGCACTGGCTGATCTTCCAGAGATACTGGGTTCAATTCCCAGCACTCACAAAGTAGTTCACAGTTACAGTAGATCTGACTCTTTCTTCTAGTCTCTGAGGATACTGTGTGCACACACATGCATGATACACAGACATGCAAACAGGAAAATATTCATACATGTAAAATAAAACAAAGTCATAAACCATTTTAAAATGAGAAAGCAAGTAAGCTGAGCACCATCATTCATAACTCTCTGCTCTCTGATTGCAAATATAATATGACAAATTGCTTGTTCTCCTTTATATCATACTGTCTCCGCCTTGATGGACTGAATCCTCAAATGGAGTCATAGTAAATCCCTTGCCTCTTACATGTGCTCTTTTCACAGCTACTAGAAAAATAACTACTTCAAATATACAACTTTTATTATAGTTTTCCAGCAAAAGTAAAAGCAATTACTCAATTTGTCCAAGTTACCCTGGGAAGGCATGAAAATAGTACCTACCACATCTATGAAAAACTTACCTTTCTTTAAAAAATTATTTTGGAAGCTGGCAATATTTATCAGAAGGTAAAGATGCCTGCTGACAATGCTGACAACATGAGCTAAATCCCATGGATCTTTAAGAAGTTGAGGACTAACGTCCACTAATTGTTCTCTCACCTGCATACAAAGGCACACATGCACACATACTAAGCTTCTAATATTTTTAAAAGACTTTGAGAGGAAGATTTATATAGGGATAAGTTTTTTACATTTTCTTTTCTCTCTGAACATTAAAACCTTATCAACTTGGCATGGTAATATCTGACTTTAAACCCAGGACTCAGGATATTCAGACATTTAGAGCTCTATGAATTCAAGGCCATCATAGTCTACATAGTGAATTATTGCAGGCTACATGGTAAGACCCAATCTCAAACAACAACAGCACAATGACAAAAACAGATGATGAAATCCAATGACTTTCAATATTTAACTTTCATTTATTTGTTATATTTTTATGTTTTACAGTCACTCCTATTAATTAGATGATTTAACAATGAGAGACCAAAGTACAACTATCTGCTTTACTATCCATGCATGCAGGAACAACCTTATATAATGACCAATAATCAAAAGTCATTGGTGACATGAAGTAAAGCTAATGTTCTTCCAGTTCTAATTGTGCACTAGAAATTTTGTGTTTTGCTGCTGAATGAATTAAAAAATATATTCAATATCAAATCTATAAATTTTAATGTGAATCTTCACAGCACCTATTCCAAATGTCTAACTATATAGATATGCATTGATTTGTCTAAGACTTTGGGTCCTGCTATTTGGATGTGTGATGCTTTTATTTGTTTACACTTTTTTAAGATATAATAACATTTTTTTAAATTTTTCAAAAGAAAAATGCAGCATGATTGGGCAATGGTGACAGCACACACCTGTTATTTGCATACCTATAGTTAAATTGAATACTAGCTACAGGATCATTATATTCTTCCTATAACTTATAGTAATTATTCTGTGCTAAATGATATTTCCACTGTTGCATTAAGCTTAGTGTTATTGCCTAAACCTATATCAACTATATTCTACATACATAAAAATTATTCAAATCAACTAACATGGTATCTTAATATTAAATGTTATAATCTCTTATTCTATTGTTTTTTATTGACTGTATAGAAGTCACTGCACACACAATCAAGTGAAGAAAATGAATAATGGAGGAGCATCAGGGGATGATATCATTGTGTTATATTAAGATAATGTGACTATATCTCTGTATTACTCATACCGTATCAGGTGTATAAGAGAATTGCTCCTTCTATAGTTTCAATTGCTACATAACATTTTAAAACAGACAGTTTTTAATTTACTCCTTATTTAAGAAAACTTAAATTTAAAGTTGTATTTTTAAATTTTCACTTCATCTTAGCATTTTCATATTGTCTTATTGTAATATCTACTGCTGTGCTTGAATACCATGATCAAAAGCAACATGGGTAGTAAAGAGTCTATGTCCCATTAAAGTTGATAATTGCTCATAATGGAAAGAAACACTAGGCAGAAACCTGGAGGCAGGAAATGAAGCGGAAGCCATGCAAAAACAGTTTCCTGGCTTACTTCACATAGTTTGTTCTAGTTGCCTTCTTACACAACTCAAGACTACCTGTCCCTGGATGACACCACCCAAAATGATTCGAGCACTTCCACATCAATCACTAATTATCAAAATGTCTTATAGGCTTCCCTAAATGCCAGACTTGTATAGGATTTTCTCACTTAAATTTCTGGCTCCTCTGGGGGAGGTTCCCAAGAGTCTATGGGGGTGACTCTAGTTTAGATTCCTAGCAGCAGGAAATAATAAATCATGAAGGGGCCTGTAGTCAGATGGGACTTCCAGTGAAGGGAGTGGGGCACCAACAAGCCACAAAACCTTTGACCCAAAACATTGGCCTGCCTACAAGATAGATATTGATGTAATGGCCAACCAATGACTGGCCCAACTTGAGACCCAACCCTGACATTATTAATGATACTCTCCTATGCTTGCAAACAGGAACCTTGTATAACTGTCTGCTGAGAGGCTTTGAGCAGCAGATGGAGGCAGATGCAGAGACTCACAGAAAAGCATTAGATGGAACTTGGGTAATCTTGTAGATAAGTTAGAATAAGATTGAGGGACTTCACAAGAAGACCTACAGAGTCAACTAACCTGAGTCTTTGTGAGCTCATAGAGACTGAACTACTAACCAGAAAGCACGTATGAGCTGGATCTAAGACCCCTACATATATGTAGCAGATGTGCAGCTTGATCTTCACATGGGTCCCCTAACAATTGGAGCAGGAGGTTGTCTCTAACTCTGTGGCCTGCCTTTGGATCCCTTTCCCCTAGTTGAGCTGTCTTGTCTGGCTTCAATGGAAAAGGATGTGCCTAGTCCTGTCACAACTTCATGTACCAGGGTGATCTGGTACCTATAGAGTTCCTCTTCTTCAGTGAAAAAAAAAAGTGAAGCGGTAATGAGGGCAGGGTTGTGGGAGTAGGGAACCTTGAGGAGCATAGTGGGAAGGTGGGAATTGGGAAAGAGTAGGAAGTGGGGGTAATGATCAGGATATAAAAGTGAATAGATAAATAAATGCAAAAATATTCCAGCTCTCAAGATACATCAAATTCTGTGTCAACTTGACAAAAGCCAACAACTAAACATTTTTTAAATATGATCTAGTTTCACATTTTTGAAAAAATAATACAGATAACAATTGCATATTTTCTTCTGGGTTGTATTTTTACCTTTTATTTCTGAAATATAATTTCCTTATTGTTGACAGAAATTCTGAGTGTTACATTTTGAAAATTTGTTATCTCGCTATTACATTTATTATTAGTTTTTTTTATCTTGTGTAAATTGGGTTCTTCCAAGGAAGTATATCTATACAAAAAGTTCTTGCCTGCTGTGCCCTCAGAGATCACAAAAGAACTGATCCCATCGAACTGGAGTGACATATGATTTTGTACCATTGCTATATATGTTTGGAGGTCACATTTTTGTCCTCTGTGAGAGCAGTCAGTGTTCTCACCAACTGAGCAATTTCACTAGCCAGATATCTATCTTTTACACATTTTATCATTAAATTGATGGTATAGAGATTTTTGTGTAAATGTATGAAAATGTATCTATCCCTCGTTCTACATATTTAATCAAAAAAAGGTTTCCCTGGAATGTAGTAATTGTTGATGTTTCTCCTACACCAAAAAACATGTAATGAAAACCTACCTCCCAGTGTAATATTATAAGAGTATAAAAACTTAAGGAAATACTAGGATCCTAAAGTCAGAAACTTCATGAGAGGAATTACTACTCCCATAAAGGCACCCTGAGAGCTGTCCCACATGCTAACCACTATGGCAACACACAGAACTTTATAACATACAGATAGATTCCTATCACAGATTCTGAGCAGTGACACTGTAATCTCCAATATAACTGCTTGTTTCTTTTAGATTCACTTTAATACACGTCATGGTAACAGTACTATCTTCCAAAAGCTGAGCACTGTAGTGAAGAACTCCTGAACTTAGGAGATGGAGGAAGATGGAGATAAGAGAGAAAGTAGGAGCTAGCCTGGACAGCATAGCAAGATTCTATATAAAAACCCCACAAACCCAAGCTGTATGTCAAGGTCTCTGGCAATTTGATTTAGAAAAATAAAATGAAACATTGAATTAGCAATCAACTACTAATTAATAAATTTATAGATATGTCTTATCAAAGCTTTGATTTTTAATAGCCAGTGTTGAATTTTAATATGAAAAACAAGTAAAACTTCAGCATGCTTAAAATGAATGATTATCTTTTCAGTAAACTGAAGTCATCATAAAAATGTATAATAAATACTGTCGGTGGTGTCTTATAAAAGGACATATTTAGGAGATGCAAAGGGATATTTCAGATTTGGCAGAAAAGAATATGAGTAAGATTTGTTCCCTTGACCAACATCTTGTCCCATTCACATTCAAAGTTAACAGTAAAGAGCTACTACTCATTTAAATCTTAAATACATTCAAATACTAGTATTATATGAGAAAAAATCACCTACACTATTCCTAAAGTACCACAATGAGCTTTGTCCTAAATAGTTCCCCTTCTAGAATATGATTTCTTTATCTTTTCCTATCAAAGTAGATCAATGAAAGTGCTTCAGCTATTAGGAAAGAAAAGAAATTAATCTTTTTACCAAAACGTGACAGGAGGTTAGCGCTATCTAGTTAAGATATACATGTGTTTATATGAACAAATTACATATGTCTCTGTAAGGCAAAAACAGCAAGAGGTTTTATAGTTAGCATTTATCTGTATTAATATAATCATAAAAATAGTTATTTTAATTTCAATATTATTATTACAGACCTTCCCCTCTCCTCAAATTGCTGACAACCCCTTAATCTTAGCAACTTTTTGTTCAAACTCACATTATACAAAATACACTGTTTTTTTACGAAATACGTTTAGAAATAAATATAATTTCATTTTTTTGATAAAATTGACAAACATGATTTCCAATGTACACTCAAAATAAATTTCAAAGGTACACTCAAAATAAATTTCTGATAGCAATGGATTTAGTATTGATATTTAAAATGAACTGTACTGTGGGGAATAATTAGCTTGCGTGTGGGTGCGCTGGAGCGGGTTCCTGAATCTTGTTGGGCAGAGTTGTGGTTCCCACATGTCTGCCAAGGATCAGAGAGGCAAAAGCACAAGGGAATTTGACTGAGTTCACTCCATGCCAGGTGAGCGCTGTGGGGCCCTGCCCAGGTGTGGAGAGACACACGGAGAGATCTCAGTCTGAGGTCCTGCAGGGGCAGAGCTCTTAGATGGGCACCCTCGGGAAAGAAGGCTTGCAGGGATCGACTGGTTTCCGACTCCTGGACTCCCAGGAGCCTCTGAAAGCCACAGAACAGTTGAGACTGGGGCCTTGTAGGCTGGACCAGCCCACAGCCAAGAGGGGAGAGAGAGGGAGAGCTCCAGCAGCACCCCTGCGGGACAGACTTGGTTATTGTACTTGCTTAGCTACCCCTGGCCAGCTTGCTTGAAGAGGCAAGCCTCCACAGAGAAGCTCTTCATGGAAGATTAGATGACAGCTCGATACTCGGAGGGCCCCTCCACGGTTCTCCATGGCAGGCCCCAACGACATGAGGAAGTCAATGGTTTTACAGGCTTTATTTTCATGACGGGTGGTAGTTGAATCTGAATGCACCCCCACTTAGTTCAGGGTGGACCTGATTTAAATAGAGAGGGAGGAGGGTCTGGGAAAGGAATATGTAATTGGCTATGCCCTCTGGCCTTTAGGTATCTCATTAATATGGAAACATCTCTAGAGCATGAGGCCTATAGTAATGCCCTCTACATGTGGAGGGGCTGGTAGGTGCGTTGCCCTATATGATTGAATGGAACAGATCAAATCGAGGTCTTAAACCGAGTTTCAGGACCCTGGGTTCTGGGGGCATGGCCTAACACCTTAATTGGTCTTAATTGGCACAGGTCTGGGGGTTGAGACCTGTGCCCAACCAAGAACCAAGCTATCCTTTCGAGGTCCCACACTGTACAATCAGCAAGAATCTTCACAGCGATCCTCTTGACCAATCTGTAGTTGGATATATGTCATGTGACCAGAGGCTGCAGACTTCTGGAATCTAGCTTTTAGCCTATGGGATGTTGATTAATCTTGACAGGAAAAACAATATTATAAACACTGAAATGAAAATTGAGTGATTAGAAGAAATAACTCTTATACATATAAATTTCTAATTGAGCTTCTGATTATTATTATTTAATGTTGATAGTCTCATAAGATTTTTCTGGCTTTTAATTATTTTGTCTAAAATCATATTTGGTATAATGTTTTTATAACTACTCTTTTTAAAGTTTCATTATTTCTCAATTACTAAAATTTAGTGGCTAATATTTAATCTTGAAATCTAGGTGACAAAATGTGGAAGAAGGTCTATCTCAGTGGATAAAAGTGCATGATGTGTGAGCCTTTTGACCTGATCTCACTCATAGAGGTCCATTTGACAAAAACTAATAAACATACTGCAGCTCTCTGTAACTCCAGTATCCTGTGGTGGGAACAAAACTAAGTTCACTAGTCAGCCATTCTGGAATAGGAATAGGGGGAACAAGAAATATTCTGCCTCAATGAATTAGAAAGTGCAAAGGAACTCTCAAACGTTCTTTCTGACTTTCACAATCAGGCAGTGGTGTATCATACACATATGTTAATGCATGCATACTCTCTCACACACAAATAAATTATAAATAAACATTTAAAACTCTCCTTTAAAATAAGGTATCTCTTAGTCACTGAGACACAAATATCTCAGAAACAAAGAGTTGTCATGGAAATATGGGGAAGTGTACCATGTTTACCTCTAAAATTCCACCTTTCTCTCCTGCTGTCTACTAAGGAGACACACTGCATTTAGATGGGTAATGTAAATATCAGAGAGAGGACTCATGGTACGAACACATAATTCAAGATATTTATTCATTTGAATGTATGCAGAAGTCTGTACACCTAAAAAGGGAGGTATGATCAATTTTATAAAATAATTCAATAGAAATTACATGAGCAGGAAAGAAAAGAGAGGTCTAAGTGGGATTCTCTTTAAGATAATGGAAGTTATTGGTATTAAGCACTAATGAAGCTATCAGAAGCCTGACCTGAGGATCTCCTACCTGTATAAGAGATTCTGTACACTTTGATTCAGAAGCCTCTACACTGAGGGACAGAAGAGATGTGATGGAGGCAACACGTGACTCATACAGGGAATATATTTTGTTATTGTAGTGTCAACTTGATGTGGTAAATGGAAGTGACAATCATCTTTAAAGCTTCATTTTCCACAGGAAATTGTCTAGAAAAACAAATATGACTCAAAGTTTAGCCAAGCAATTCCTAACAAATTTAAGTTGTACCCTAAACTCCACTTTCCATATAGTGAATTTCATTGCAAACAAGTAGGTCGGACCAACCTGTCCAGTCTCTGAAAATTTACATATCAAGATGAAAATACTATAATTTGAATTTCATATCATTTCCAAGAGTTTGTAAAATGGCAAGAGCACAAACCTTATCATATGGTCACACCTGTAATAAAGAGGTGGCTGTGTTAGCTTTCTCTGACTTTGGAAAACACCCTGTATAAATAACTTAGATGGGGAAGAGGAATTTTGGCTCACAGTTTCCCAGGTCAGTCCCTGGTAGTGTGGCTGTGTTGTTTCTGGACTTGAGATAAGATTCTCATGGTGAAAGTTGAAGGCAGAGCAGAGATTATTACCTCATAGTGGCCATAGAGTGGGATGGGTTTGGAGGCTGCTAAGGATACACATTTCCAGAAAACCTCTCAGTGATCTGTCTCCTCCACTAGGCCTCATCTCCATGTTTCCACTACAACCTGATAATGCCATCACCCTGAGGTTCCATTGGTAGATAGGTCCACTTATGAATTCAGATCCCTGATTGTCCAAAGACTTCTTAAAACCATCATCTGTCAGCCTTCAAATATTTCAGATTAAAACTACATTATGGCCCTTGGAGCAAACTTCCCCTGAGAATAGCATCTTAATACACTCTAATTTTCTACAGTTACCAAAGACAAGGATGTAGAGTGACTAGATGCAATAAGTCCATGAGTGTTATAGGTAAAAGAACCTGAGAGGCTCTAGCTAATAACTGAGCTTGTACAGCTATGTTCATCACAACTGAATTGACCAGCATGACACACACAGGAGCACTTGTAGCCTGGCTATGAGGAAGTAGTGACATGGGTCCCCACTCAGGCAAGAATCACAAGCCTAAGGAAGAAACTTTTCCCCAAAGACAATTCAAAACGAGAATCTGAGGTTCTTTCTGAAATGGAGGGTTAAAGAAAGCCAGTAGAAGCTGAGTTTGTGGAGACTTGAACACTGCTAGTAAATGTCATGCATATTAGATTTATATATTCATATCTTGTGACATAGCAGAGAACAATGACAGAGAAAAAGAAACGGAGGGGCAGAAAGCAGGAGTGATAAAGATTCAAAGACACTAGAAATTGCCATTTGCAAAGTACTGTCTCTCTCTGTATATGTTATCACACTCAGAAATAATGCAAGGGATCTGGACATCGGCAGATGCCGAAGAAACATGTCAGACCCAAGAAAGAGTTAGCTTAGAGAACAAAAAGGAAACAACAACGTGAACAGTAATAAATATTTAATTAAAATTTAATTAAATGTCTACATATGAATAACCTTATGTCAACTTCTTTAATTGTCAAATTTTTAATTTACAATAAAAAATCACTATATAGAAGGCAATTTTAAGTTATTTTTTTCATTTGGTGAGTACCTGTAGGTTAACATTATTAATATAGAACACCCTGAGCCAAATGTATTTTATTATTAATCATTTCTAGCTAAGTAACTTAAAAAGAAAAATTATAAAATGCCATTACAAAATATCATTACTGCAAACAGATATTTAGTGTGCTATTTTAGTTTTATGTGAGAAAAGAGAGGTAAGGTGCCTGGTGGAAATCCAGGGATTCATGGGGGAAACAGACATGTCTGTCCTCCTGCCCAACCAGTTTTCTGAGTTCACATTGGAGCAACATCTGAGGTTATCTACGAAGAGAAAAATCAAGTCTGCATTGTCTTAAATATGTCGAATGTTGACACTGACAATGTTATAAATTAAGCATGCTAAAGTAATGAGCAGGAATTCTTGTTTTGAAAATATTTATATACTAAAATTTTAACTTCAGTTTGCAAAACGTATGTATGTTCTATATTGGGGAATTTTGAGGTATGTCTATATTTTTTTAGATCATCTAGCAGAATAGAAAAAGCCATTTGTTACTTTAAATGTGAACAAAATCCTTAAAAAGTAGTGACGAGAACAAATTATCCAGAACATTTTTTTCTGACAAAATGAAAGAAGAAATACAAATTTCAGCAGCAGATACTATTTCCATATCAAGTCCAGCACAGTACATACTGATAGGAGTATTTCCAACAGTTCACAAAATTAAGAAAAGTGAAAATAGGTTAAGCCAAAACTGATAGCCATAAATTGTTATCTTATTAAATTCTAAGTGGCTCGGATGCCATATACATTAAATTATTGCAAAAATGGAGAGATTCTCACCAAGATGTGGAGCCATTATAGAACAATGATTAGAAACGTTTGTCATTATCCAAATCTGATTCCTTCAAATGCCACGATGGAGCACCTCCCTTCTCTACTTCCTTATAAAAATGAACTTCCCTCTCAATGGAAAGCATTATGATAAAAATATATTTAGGTCTTTTAAATATATTTAGGTATTTTATTTTGTTGTGCATATTGTTCATTTTCTACACAAATCTCCATTGGCATTTAACACTGTCCGAAGGTGGGAGAGGAACAAACACTGCAAAACTCCCACTTTCTTGTTCTTTCAGTCAGAGTACAGTAGTATAGACAGCGTATTCCTAGAGCCCATGCAGTGGTTTTCCATGATCATCAAAGTCTGGGTAAACCACTAGGCAAGGAAGATAGGATGCATCATTGGCTTCAGACACCTCAGAGATGGAATGACGGTTTTGTTTCTTATTAACAAGACATCTCAATGATTTATGTTGGAATCAGTTTAATATTTGATAATCCATGGTAGTTATGTAAGAATTATAACATAGGGAATATATGAAACATTAATAAGCTTACAAGATAAGAAAACCACCCTGAAATATACTCAGTTTACTGTGTTCTATGTTGAATGGGAAAAGTCAAATATAAACTCTCAGGTTGTATTTATCATTAGAATGTTTGCCACAACTTGTTTCCACTATGAACTTATTTACCCCACACAGCATAAGTTTCCCCACGCTCCTGCTGTCAGGTAAAAATAAAGGACACAGTACTTTAAGCTCTGAAAAGAATATATAGATGGCCGTTTAGAATCACTGACGAGAAAGCCATGCAAAGCAGGACAGTGAGCAGCTTCCTCCATGGTTGCTGCTGCAGTTCCTGCCCTGAGCTCCTAGTCTGACTTCCCTAAATGTCAGTGTTTAATCACAATGATAAAAAACAAACCAACAAACAAGCAAACAAAAAGGAGGAGTGTTGATATTACCCATTTGTAAATTAACCCTGGTAAGATGCTTGAATAATACTCTTGGAAGGTACAGTTGCAGTTCACAGATCCAAGTGACTTCATATGTCCTTAACACTTAATCTCTTTCTTGATACTTTTTTAACACTCCAGTAACATTTACTTTTCAAAGCCACTCCTGAAAAAAATAAAAACAAACAAAACAAAAAAGAACAAAAAACAACAAAGGAAAAAGAAAAGAAAAAATTTAGTATTGCAAAAACAACAATATAAATAGTCATGTATGTGGAGGTAGAAAAAATATGTATGTATGTATATATGTATGTACATATGTATGTATTTTGTGTGTGTGTGCCTGTGTGTGTGCTCATGTGTGTGTGTGTGTGTGTGTGTGTGTATGTTTGTGTGTGTGTGCGCGTGTGTGTGTTTCAGTCTGCCATGGCATGGACACGACAAATCTTAACAAAGGCTAACTTTTATTTGGAGAGTTAATTACAGTTTTAGAGGACTAGTCCATCATCATCATGATGGGAAGGAGACTGGTATAACACTGGAGTATAGTTGAGATTTTTATATCCAAATCTGTAGGCTGAAGAGAGAAAGGGTTGAGAAGGGGATAGGGAAGGGAGGGAGTGGGAAGGAGAAGGAGAGAGGAAGAGAGGGAAGGAGGGGGGGAGGGAGGGAGGGAGGGAGGGAGGGAGGGAGGGAGGGAGGGTGGGAGGGAGGGAGACAGAGAGAGAAGGAGAGAGAGAGAGAGACAGAGAGAGAGAGAGAGACAGAGAGACAGAGAGACAGAGAGACAGAGAGACAGAGATTGGACTTTGCATGGGCTTTTGAAATCGCAAAGCCCAGCTCTAGTGATATACCTCCTCCAATAAGGCTATTCTTGCTGCAACAAGACCATAGCTCTCTATCCTTTCCAAACAGTTTATCAAATAGAGAGTAAGAATTCAAACATATGAGCCTTTGGGGCCCATTTTTATTCAAACTACCACAATGTGAAACTTGAAATGCTGACATGTATGGAAGAAAACAAAGATAGTATCTACATGATATACTTATAGGAAAGAACTTCCTATATAGGACTCAGATCATTTGCCCAAGAATTAAGGCCAATGATTAATAAGTGAGATCTCTTAAAACTAACAAGCTTATACAGGACTAAGTAAACAAGTAAATGAGTGAAGACAAAACCCATATAATAGAAGAGAATATGCCACCAATATGTGAGACAGGATTAATATTCAGAATATATAAGTAACTCAAAAAAGAGTCAAAAGAAATGACCAATTCAAAAAATGGGCCATTGATCTGAACAGAATGTTCTCAAAAGAAGAAATAAAAACAGCAAAGAAATATTCCCCCCAAAAAAGGTTTGTTATCCTTGGCAATTAAGAAAATGCAAATTAAAACAACATTCAGATTTCATCATACCTCAATAAAAATGACTAATATGTAGGAAAAAAATCTGACACCAAACATTATCACAGATGTTGGGAAAGGAGAAAACTCATTCAATGTTGCTTGGATTGTGATCTGGTACAGACACTCTGGAAATAATTGTTGAAAATTCTTAAAATGCTAAAAGCAAATTTATCATATAGCTCAGTGTGCTGGACTTTGGTTGGTTTGGTTTTTATTTTTGTAAACATGACACAAACTGAAGTCCTCTGAAAGAAGGGAACCTTTATTAAGAAAATGCCACTATAAGATCAGGTTGTAGTTAAGCCAGTAAAGCATTGTCTTTATTAGTAATTAATGGAGGAGGGACCACTGTGGGTAATGCCGTCCCTGGGATATACAAGAAAGCAGGGAAAGAAAGCCAGTAAGCAGCTTATACATCCATGGCTTAGGTATCAATTCCTGCCTCTTGGTCTCTGCCAGCTTTTATTTCTGTCCAGCTTTTATTTCTTTTGAGGACTAACAGCAATATACAAGTTTTAGCCAAATTAACTCTTTCCTTCCTAACTTGCTTTTTGGTCATGATATTTCTTTGGAACAACAGAAATTCCAACTAAGCCACCCAACTATACCACCATTTGACAACAGACAGGGAATGGGAACAAACTAAATAACCCTCTACTGATGAATGGATGGTGAAAAGATTGTACAACCAGACAATAGAATACTAGCAGACTGTAAAGAAAAATAGAAATTTCAGGTAAATTGCTGAATATAAGAGAATATTTTATTTGATTGAGTGCAATAACCCTGACTTAGAAAGATAAAAGCCATATAGCTCATCTCCATTTCATAACTAGAAATCTTCAGGTATGAGTCTATAATCTGAAATAACCACAGCAATCAGGGAAGAAATGGTACCGTGGGAGGGAGTAGAAAGGAAAACAGCAGGACAAAAATGATATGAATAGAGAAGTGAGAAAATAGCGGATGGGCTTTAATTGGGAAATGAGATGAAAAGGCAATACTGAAGAGGAGAAGGGAAATGCAACACTAAAGATGTTTGGAGAACTCATAATCATAGTTTATTTAACTAAAACTACATATAAGTTATGTGTATATTATGTGTGTGTGTGTGTGTGTGTGTTATTTGTATACATATATAGTTTAAATAGAGTTGTATCACTTAGGCTGTCAGGGTCTATGTCTGCAATATCAGCGTATTGAGCACAGAGATTATTTGTAGAACAGAACAGAGAATAACTGAGACACCTGTTCCTGGTTCTAATAAAAACTTGGTTTAAAGCCGTGGAACAATTCTTAAATATTGTTTGGTCTCTATATGATGGTATAAACTGATACTTGGGGATCATAACTTGGGGAGTTGGTACTCTTCACTATTCTTAACATATTCTTCAAAATATCTTCTGTGATGTCAGCCTGCAAAATGCCTTAAAATATCTGTTCAAAGATCAAGGAAGGGAGAATTGAAAGGGTCAACATAGATAATTCTTCTTTACCACACATGGAGCGAGGATAGCTTAATGCTCTTCTCTGCCTCTCAAATATATCCTGTCTTTATAAATTGAGTTACAAACTTTTAGTGGAACTTTCTAGTATGATCTCTAAAAATTTTCTTCTTACCATACTATTGTTTCATCAGCCTTTCCGTTACTTTATTTCAGATGATAATCAAGGTCAATAGGTTACATAGCTGTAACTTAAAAGTCAAATGTTACACAGGCTGAAAAAATCATGAATGGTCTACCTAGTCCTTTTGGTAAGAGTTGAAATTTCTCTTATACCCAAACTTATAATTAAAATTTTCATTAACAAATTTTTATACATGTAATTACAATTCAGAAATGTAATTTACAAACAGCAATACTATAAATGCACTGTGTCTTAAAATGGAAATTCTTTATATTAATAACTGAAAAGAAATTAGAAATTAAAAGAAACATACACTAGTGTTCTGCTTGCTGTTGACTTTCTGTATTGTGTTTCATTAATTACTTTATAGTTTAAGTATTAGGATTTTAAAATTCCCATAGGATACTGCAGAATGGTTGATTTACAGACCTTTGCTAACAGTAGAACAGTGTGAAATGTCACAGACTCTAAAATCACTTTCTCCTTTATATTTCACTTCATGACCTCAGGCTAATATTAAAATATTTAGTACAGTCTGATCATTTCCTGCCTGGTGGATTATATTGAAATTATGTTTTTATGGGCATAGAAATTAAATATGTGAACAATCGACCTTTGCCAAAGTTTACTGGGTGTGAATCTAAGAATAATAAAATACAAACAAAATATGCATATTTACAGTTTCTTAATGTGTGTCCTCATAATGACCTAATTGCTCTTTTGTGGATTGTATTTTATAGACAAGACAAACTGATATAATTTAAAAATATTTTGTTCTTGTAGTATTTCAGATGATAAAATAATACTAAGCTCTTGTTGAATTTTTCTCATAGATCATTTTAAAGTTACAGGCTATTTCATGCAGTCTTCTGACACCTTGACAATAAAGAAGAACTTAACATCAGTCCTGGAGGTGTTGTTCTAAACTGTTTTCTTACAGTCAAGCAGTAAATCAGTGATGGGCAGGAAGAAAGTCTGTCACATTTTACTGGGGTTATATTAAATCTACATTACAATATAAAAATAATTTTCCTCAAAGGTAGGATGGAGTCCAGTTGAATACAGGCTATACTTATATATTTGCATTTGAAAATCCCGGGTGTAGCATTTACCTACAGCTGTGCAACTTCTAGGAAGGTGCAACAACCATTTACATAACCTCCCGAAGGCTTTAGAAGTGTTATTTTATTAAGAAATGAAATATAGTTCTTTTTTCTCAGTTGATTGCTGGGATTGATTGCTTTTTTGACCAGATGTTTTGGCATTCAGATAAAGGTAATGAGTGTATTGGAAATGATGAAATCAACTGCTAACTTTGGAAGGAAATGTGATGTAATGTTTTTTCATAAACGGGCTAACCTTCAACGTAGTATACAATAATATAATAAAAAGTGTAAGAATTTTTAAGTGACTTCATTTAGTACACCTAGAATAACCTACCTGATTTACCTGTAGATACAATGTAACCTATTTGTTAGGCTAAGCTTCTTGGAGAAAAAGCTATGACCTGTTTCAAAGGATTGAATGATGCTCACTAGTTGCAAATGTCACTTATGTAGCAGCAGAAATGCCAAGTGGGTGGGATTTCCTGAAAAGTTTGACTTGTTAAAAAAAGAAAAGGGGAGATTCTTTCTTCCCTCCCTCCCTCCCTCCCTCCTTCCTTCCTTCCTTCCTTCCTTCCTTCCTTCCTTCCTTCCTTCCTCCCTCTTCCTTCCTTTCTCTCTCTCCCTCTCTCTCTCTGTCTCTCTCTGTCTCTCTCTCTGTCTCTCTGTCTCTGTCTCTGTCTCTCTCTCTCTCTCTCTCTCTCTCTCCCTCTCTCTCTCTCCCTCCCTCCCTCCCTCCCTTCCTTCCTTCCCCTTCCTTCCCCTCTCTCTCTCTCTCTTCCTTCCTTCCTTCCTTCCTTCCTTTCTTTCTTTCTTTCTTTCTTTCTTTCTTTCTTTCTTTTCTTATTAATCATTTTATTTGTTTACATTTCAAATGGTATCCCCCTTCCTGGTTTCCCCTCCATAAACCTCCCAATGTCATGCCCCTTCTGCTTTGCTTCTATGAAGGTGCCTTTCCATCCATTCACCCACTCCTGCCTCACCACCGTAGCATCCACATACACTAGGGCATCAAGCCTCACAGGACCAAGGGCCTCTCCTCCCTCTGATGCCACATAAGGTCATCCTCTGCTACATATATAGCTGGAGCCATGGATACCTCCAAGTATATTCTTTGATTGGTGATTTAGTCCCTAGGAGCTTTGGATGGTCCTGTTAGTTGATATAGTTCTTAAGATTAAAAAGTAAAAGAAAGTCAACCATGCATGCATAGAACACCCTTTCACCTTTAAGAATTATACAAAGATGGAGAAAGTATATATAATTAATAATGTTAAATAATATCCATAATATGACATCCTTCTTTGAAGGAAAGAGATGCAGAGTCTTCCATTTCCATTTCTTTTCCAACAGTGAATTTCCAAAGTTGTCAGCAATATAAGCTGCACAGATGGCAGATGACTCTTCTTTTAATGATGTTTGTTTTTCTCATTTGCTACAAATTCAAATGGAGTTGAAATATTCCCATTTATGTGATGAAGTTGTAAGTAAAACGGACTCAGATTTTGTGAATCCTAAGGAATGCTCAAGCCTAGCTTAGTATATTGGAAGAGACAGTTTAAGGAACAGTAGTTCTGATCTTTGTAATTCAATTCCCAGGAAGGGAGCCTACAGGTTTTTGCCAGTAAGGCCTACTATGTATATATTGAAAAATAAATATTTCAATTTTGAAGTACATGTTGCTCTTGAAACCAGCATTGAAGTAGTACCTAATAGTGATTTTCCATGCTACATAAAAAGGTTCTTGTGAAAGCTACAACATCGGCTTGAGGGGATGCTCCTAAGCCCCAGCTTTGCCTGCAACATGCCTTTCTGCCTATAACTGTTTGCTTCAATTTTTAATACCATTTGTTCTTTTGTCACTCATTTATGTGAAAGAATTATTAATAGTTATACCTAACTCATCTGGTCCATTTGGGTAAAAAAACCAAATAACAAATTCATATTTGAGAGGTGATGTACCATGCCAAATGCTAATGGGATCCCTGAATGGAAGACACCCAACATGGATCAAGACTTTGCCCATATGTGGGGGTTTTGTCTAAGCACTCTTTTTATAAGCTTTTTATTGCTTGAACAGCTACAGAAGCAAACAGAGACATATTATTTATTAATTGTGCACCGTTAATAGCCAGGTCTCACCAACTGCCAATCCATATGGACATAAAGCCCAGAGTCCTAAATCTGTTCAGATTAATTTCTTTCAACAGCATCCAACAGCGTGAAGGGGAAGCAAGAAGCCGGGTTATGCCCCTGCCTTTTTATGCCTTGCTCCAGAGATTAGATCGCTAGGACTTCTTTCCGGGCACGAAAAGCTGCAGCACTTCTTGGTCCTGACCTGGCTAGTGATTTGCTCAGAAGAAGATGAAAGAACTTTAGATCTGTTTTGTTTTCTCTAGATCTTCTGCAAAGCTAGCATAATCCTACATAGGGGTCTGGGGAAGATAAGAAACTTTTCAAGAAGCTCAAACAACTACAATATCTAATTACCTAGTGGCAAACTCTTGGAAAAATTCAAACTTAGGAAACAATTAGACCCAGCTGCAAATTTTAAAACTTTTGTATTTGGGATTACTAGTTAATTTTAGTGACTCACAAATTCAAATGTAATGTGAAATCTTTCTGAACGAATCATGAACACAATCATATATATATAGTATTCCAAATGTCATTGTGTTAATTAAAATTAGAATATTTTCTAATATTTCCTAAATATTACAACATAACTTAATACTGAATGAATATCAGTTTGATGAGGGACCTCAAATTATGCTACTTATAGGACTATAGTCTCTGCTGATAATTCGAAAGACCTGTAGAGATTTTCTGTTTTTGAACTGTATCTGGGCATGTTAGCAATGGATTCAACTGCTCACCACAAACATTTATTATCCTTCACTGCCTCAACCTATTGTTCAGTAAACTTTTAGAAACCAACAATTTTTCCACACAAAGCACTTGATAAACTGTTAGAGATTGTTAATAATGTGTTCGTAAAAGGTTAGAAGAGCTAAATTACTGAATCTGTGGCAATTTGCTGTTCAAACAGTAATTGTGAATTTGCTATTTGTAGTATCAGCAACCTAAAACAAAGTCATTTCTGCCATGTTCCCCATTTTAAAAGCTGTCAGTATGAAGTAAAAAATATAGATTTAAAAATAAAAGAAAAATAAATCTACAATCCAAGTTCCTTTAATTTTTTTTTTTACCCTGTGCTAAAAGTAATGCTATAGAGTCATAATCTGTAGGAAGTCTATTGAAGCCTAAAATTCCAGGATAAGAGGACAAAAAATGAGAAATCAGATGTGTGAGTCATCCCCCATTCACTGAATTAGGCTTCAAAAAACAACAAAATCATGTTTGCCTAAAAAACAACAAGGCCTTATTTATAAGAACTGCCATCATTCCCCAGTCTCATTACCAGCTGAGGTCAGTAGAAATAAATACCACTCATTGGAAACTCTGTATGTGTCTTTTTGTCTATCTCTCTATATATGCAACTCTTCTGCCTCCCCCATGCCCCTCTGTGTGTGGGGTGTGTGTATGTGTGTGTGTGTGTGTGTCCTCTTGGCAATGACTATGGCTATATTACTTTCTATTTTCAAACAAGTAATCAAAGTAAAGTAAGTCACAACTGCTTCCAGCATAATGTTTTTGTGTGCCAGTTCATTCTTAGTGACTTTCTAAGCTTTGTATGTTACACATTGAATTAATATTTAATCACCTCAGTAATCTCATCACAGAAAAGCTTAACTATGAATATATATATATATATATTTCCCTTTCTTTTGTTACTTTTCTTTTTCTTGTACCTTTATGTTTTAAATCCAAGAGGTTTGACTACCATTTTATTAATCTTGAAGATTGCTTCTGAGCACTTGGGAAGGAGCTGTCCTTTGACAGCCTCAAGTGTGGCAGGCAGCAGCTTGTGAAGATCTAATGAAAATCTGTCTGTGCAGATGCACAAATTGACTAAAGAGGGTACATCAAATGTTAACTCATAGATGCAGAAGCAATATGCAAATCAACTTGGTGCACCATCATTTTTAATGAAATAAGTTATTCAGCCCTTACATTTAAGAAACTAATAAAATAATGCCTTGGCTCAGCAAATTGAAATCTGCAGCCACTTCCTTTGAATTCACTGATTGCCAAATTCATTTCTCTTTACCACCAGATGGATTTGAACTTATTAACCTGGAATGACTTAAAAATCAATTCACCTCAGGTAAACTTAAGATTAAATGATTTTATCAGTGTACAAAATATATGTCTATATATTGAACCCATACATGATTGTGTATATATATGCATGCTTAAGAGACAGACTTAATTTGATTCAGTATCGATACAAAATTGGGACATGAATTACTGCTTCTCTAAGATGTTGCACAAATTTTCTAATATCTATAAATCTGTACTAAATTTAAAATGAAATGAGATTATGTATACCTTTGCAATGCTTTCATTTTCACTATATTATTTTCATTGAGGAATTAGTGTAGTTATCATTTCATAGTTGGAAATATTTACTATAATGGAATATATTTATTAGAAAGAAGTTTACAATTGATAGTGTCACCATCAAATACTGAAATCAAAGAAAATCTCCAGGGAACAGTAGGATAGCTATAAAATTGCATCAAAGAAATATTTTTCCAATAATGAATATAGGCTCACCATCATTAAGAATCTTATGCTCTTCAATTCTTAAAAGTATTTCAATATGAAAATAATAAAGTACAATTGTGCTATAGACGATAAGTCAATTTACCCAGAATTTATTCATTTAGTTATCACTGAAAATCTATTCATATGTGCTGATTGATTTAGTATTGGGATTCTAATCACTGTCATGTTAGGGGAGCACCAAGAGATAGCAATAAAAAGATGCTATCTCATATATAAAGGAATACTGGGAATGTAAGATCTCCTACTAGAAACTCTTAATGAGAGTCAACGAAAGAGGATATGTCCACTTTTGTACTCCCTTATGCAAATCTACTAAACCCTTTTTGTCATTAAAAAGAAGGACTTTTCCTTGTATATTAGAGAGCAAAGCTTTTACCTTATGTCTTTAAATAAAGCACATAGCACAGAATTGATTATAAAGATAATAAGTCATATCATTTGCTCAGCCATCCATTGACTCTTTAATCATAGATGATCCATAATATCATTTATCAAACAATAACTTAGGTAGAAAGTCTCTGGGTGGGAACAAGTATATTAAATATTTGAACATATATAAAATGCCATTGTTAGGAAATATGTGTAGTAGAAATATATAAATAAAATTACAAACAATATTAACAAATCAAGGTCATTCTTAAAATTTTCCTTATTTAAATCTTCATTTTGGCTATCAGAGTAAAGTTTAGTGGTTTGGGTAGTTTCAAGATAGTTTATTTAAGTGAAATCTGTAGCAATGATAAGACTAAATATCCATAGTTTACAATTTTATGATGGAAATAAATAGCAATAAAGCATTACAAAAACATTTCCAAAAAATGGCAGAGCATGGTGGTACATGCATTTAATCCCAGAACTCTGGGAGGCAGACATGGGAACACCTCTGATTTTGTGTCATCCTGGTCTACAATTCTATACCAGTACAACCAGGGCTACACAGAGAAACTCTGTTTCTTAAAAAAGAACCTAGCCCACCTCTAGCAAAAAGGTAGGGCATCAAGTGAAGGATGGAATTGCCATCCCACAGTCAAACCTCTGACCCATAATTGTCCCTGTCTGAAAGAACTGCAGGGACAAAAATGTAGAAGAGCCTAAGGAAAAGGAGATCTAGTGACAGGCCCAAAGCAATATCCAGCTCAAGGGGAGGCTCCAAGGCCTCCGATTACTATTACTATTACTATTATATTAACCTATTACTGAGGTTATGGAGTGCTCACAAAAAGGGACTTATCATGACTGCCCTACAAAAGAATTAACAAGCAGCTGAAAGAGTCACATGCAGCTATTGACATCCAACCAATCTACAGAAAATGCTCACCCCTGTGGTTGAATTAGAGAAAAACTGGAAGAAACTGAGGAGGAGGGCAACCCTGTAGGAAGACCAGCAGTCTCAATTAACCTGGACCCTGAAGATCTCTCAGACACTGGACCACCAACCAGGCAGCATACACCAGTTGATATCAGGACCTCAACACAAATACAGCAGAGGACTGCCCATCTGTGTTCAGTCAGAGAAGATGTGCCTAACCCTCAAGAGACTGGAGGCCTCAGGGAGTGAAGAGGTCTGGTAGAGAGGGGAGTGAGGGGTTGGGGACATCCTTGTGGAGAAAGGGGTGTGGAGAAGAGGTATGTGATGGGAAATAGTCAAAGGGTGGACCTGAAAGTAAATACATTAAGTTAATTGCCTTGGCATTAAATGTTTGGAAGATTTCAAATCCTAGTTATTATACTCTTGAGATATAGCTCTATTTATGAGTAAGCTGCTTGTATATTTATATACTATAAAGTATATGATATTATTCTAATAAAAGTATGAATTCTAAAGCCATGCTCTTCTCTGAGACATTACCCTAACTCCTTTATTAACTTTCAATCTGTGAAATTAAAAACAAATGATTTAAAAAGATAGACCCTACTATACCACTACTAGACATATACCCAAAAGATGCTCCAACATATAACAAGGACACATGTTCATAGCAGCCTTATTTATAATAGCTAGAAGCTGGAAACAACCCAGATATCCCTAAACAGAAGAATGGACACAGAAAGTGTGTTACATTTACACAATGGAGTACTACTCAGCTATTTAAAACAACGACTTCATGAAATTCACAAACAAGTGGATAGAACTAGAAAGCATAATCTTGAGTAGATTATCCAGACACAAAAGAACACACATCGTATGCACTCACTGATAAATGGATATTAGCCCCAAAACTCACAATGCCCATGATACTACCCACAGACCATATGGAGCTTAAGAGGAAGGAAAACCAGGGTGTAGATGCTTCAGTTTTGCATTGAGGGGGGAATAGTATGATCTTTAGTGGTGGAGGGAGGTGGGACCTTTGAGAGAGAGAGGAGGGGAGAAAATAAAGGGAACACTATCGGGTACTGGAGAAGAGAGAAGAGAGACGCCAGGGTGTGAGGGTCAGGAAATCAAATAAAAATATGTACCAAGAAGGAATGGGGATAGCCAGTGGAGGGTCCCAGATACCAGGGAAATGAAAAGCTCCCAGGACAGGAAGGGAAGATCGAACCTGTAGAGACCACCTCCAATAGATAGGCACGGCCCTGGTCAAAGAATGGGGCCGCACATCCATCTCAAAGTTTTTAACGCAGAAGTGTTCCTGTCCAGAGGAAAAACAGGGAGAAAAATTGGGGCAGAGACTGAAGCAAGGGCCATCTGGAAACTGCCCCATCTGGGGATCCATCCTGTCTGCAGGTACCAAACCCAACACTGTAGCCCTTGCCAAGAGGCACTTACTGTGGAACCTGGCATGGCAGTTCCTCAGGAGGTTCAGCCAGCAACTGACCAATGCAGATATGGATACTTTGAGCCACCCATCAGACTGAACTCAAGGACCCTGGTCCTGGAGCTGGTGGAAGGACTGGAAGAGCTGAGGGCAATTGCAACCCCATTGGAAGAACATCAGCTTGCCAGTCCCTCCAGTGCCAGGGACTAGACCACCAACTAAGGAGTGTACAGGGAAGGATCCATGGTTCCAGACACATACATATCAAAGGATGGCCTTATATGACATCAGTGGGACGGGAGGACCTTGTGGAGGTTTGATGCCCCAGCTTAGGGGGACACTGGAGATGTGGGACGGGGGGGAAGGGGGGAAAGTGCCTTCACAGAGGGAAAGAGGAGGGAAGAGAAGGAGGTTGTGGGATGGGAAGCTTGTGAAGAAGTAATCTGGAAGTGGGATATCTTTAAGATTTAAACTAACGGTATGATTAATTAAAAAAAGACACTATTTCCCAATTAAACTGAAAAGAAAAGATAGGTGCACAATACACAGAAATATGACTGTGAATGTCAATTGAAATGAAAAATTCTGGTCAACAGCAGATAATTTTAGTGTTACCAGAAGAGAATACATAACATTAGTAAAGCTTTGTGGCATGTTTTTTTAGACTTAGCAGTAAGTGGGTATTCATGTAGACATTTTCATAGAGATAAAATGTTCTGTTGTGATAAATAAATACTCAGAATGCATATAGAATGTGTGTCTTCCTAATATAGATTCATAAAGTTATTATAATTCTTAAAATATTTAGAAATCAATTCCCATGCAGTTCAAACATATTCAAAATGCAAGTCTGGATTCTATAAGTGTGGTGTGTGTGTGTGTGTGTGTGTGTCTGTGTCTGTGTGTGCCTGTGTTTTGTTTGTGGGTATGTGTATGTGTGTATCTGTATTTACATATGTGTATATGTATACATGGGTGTATGCATATATGTTTGTATGAGCATATATATCCGAGTGTGTTTGTGTGTCTGTGTGTGTGTGTATGTGTGTGTGTGTGTGTGTAGCAGGGGAGATGGAGAGAGAGTGACAAATTATGAAGCTCTGTGTAGAACTAACCAGGGTGTAGGTCTACTCAACAAACTTTAAATTTCTACTTGGTCTTTATATCGATTTTTGTTTCTAATAGTTTAGTTAAAACTGCATATACTTTTTATGACTTGGTTGTTATAAACCTATGGTTTCTCTATACTTCCTCTATTATTTGCTTTCCACAAAATTTGTGTTCCAGCCTAGAGCGTACTTGGTGATTTCCCTCTTTCAGGATAGATATCTTCCATCTTTCCCTCTTCTCAGTGCTCACACTACGGAGCTGATAGTGCTCTAAAAGTCTTGCTCTTTCCAAATGCATCCTGGAAAATTCTAGTAACACAAATGGTTTGCATAGTGGCTAGGTGAATTTTCTATTGTATATTCAGTGAAATTCTTTATACCTCATTTTCTATATGCTGAAATCACTGTCAATCTTCAATATAGAAATTTATAGTAACTCTTAGGTGATGAAAGTGGAAGTGAGGAAGGTTATCGTTCTGCTGGAGTCAGTAGATAAGGATGCATTCCTTCATTCTAGATAAATTTTGTGGACTAGTATCTTTTCACATCTTTCATGAACTTTACAGAGTTTGAACAAGCAGCCCGAAATGAATCCTTAATTGCTAGAAGTACCATGAAAGTCCTATTTCTTTGATATCAATTATTTTAGGCTTAGATTGTTTTCAAAGCCTACTTTAATAATGGTTCTCAAACACCTCAATCTCCTTTCTAGCCCATGATCCAAAGGAAGGGGAGAGAAGATGGTAAATAGGACAAAGGGAGAGCGACCCATGTAATAGATTTTTGGAGCAATTCCACTAACCATTTACCAAAATACCAGCAGTCCAGTTTAGTAGTGTCAGGATACCAACAATCCAGTTCAAAAGTGTCACCAAACATAAATCAACAATGGTAAAACAATCCAGTAGAAACTGCCAGGCATCCACCGAATCAGCACAAGTCACAAATCAGTGGGAACACCAAGGAGAAGTCAGAACGCCAGGAGTTCTCTGTCGTGCCTCTCTCAACAAAGTGAAGATCAGCAAAGAAGGGAGACCAATGACACATTGCACAGCCAGCTATGTAAGTGCCCTGTCATTGTCAATTGAGTCCTACTTTTACTCTCTTCAAATATCATGTACTCTCTCTGGGATCTTGCATCAGCAAAACAATCATGTGAGTCTGCGTCACATGACATAACAAGAAATTTCCACTTCACTGTTCTGCCACTTATTCCTGTATAGCATTACATGGTTGAAACTGAAAATATTAGGAAAGGGTTTTTTGTGATAACATTTCATTGTTTGTTGAGACAGGGTATTACTCTTTACTAAATCATCTAGCCTGGTTTTAAAACCTCAACAATTCTGGATAGCATTCTGAATGCAGGTATTGTAGGATAAATCCCAACTCATGCAAGGAAAACATTTTTCTAACCCTTCCAATTTAATATGCTTCAAAATAATATAGTTTATAAATAACTTGCAATTCAAAAAATCTGCCAGCTAGGTTATTACACCAACCTTGGGATAAAACTGACACCCTCACACCACTTTAAAACAGCTTGGGGTACAGTTCAATTAAACAATTCTACCATCTAGAGTTTTTCCCTAGACTCAGAAGGTAGACTGAGACTGTGTGAAGAAGTATAATTTCTATCTACCTCAAGAAAGGGACTAAAGGAATTAATTTGGACTAGAAGAAAGCCTTTGACAACACATCTTTAAACCTGTCATGCCAATTGTCACCAGACCCTACATCAATGTCACTTCTGATGTCTCATCCATGTCTGAAGATTTTCCTATGGATCTTTTTCCTACTTTCTCTGAGTGTTTCACAATTTAAAATGAATTCTAACACTATCTTTAGACCAATAGTGTCTTGCCATGCTACAGACTTCTTCCAATGTTAAGCACAATTGCTTTTTAGTATGTGCTGACACTTCTGTGAATACTATGAGTTCTATATTATTTTATCTCTATTCAGTCTTAGAGAAGCCGTATATACCTGGGTGTTGTTGTTTGGCTTTCAAAGTATTGATATACCATATCCTAGTGGTCTTCATCTTCTCCTTGTATACATGTTTGGTAAACTCTTGCGAATTTTCTACATAATTCTAGCAGTGGGGAATCTCTGATAAATATATAAAATGCAAGACAATATTTACCTATCTTCAGATAAGTAAAATCAGCATTCCATCAGAAAGAGGTATACTGGGAATTGGGTTACATCTATATACTGTGTACATGTGTCACTCCTTTTACAACTTGCTGAAAAGAGCTACTATCCTTTAAACTAGCTCCAGGCTTTCTGCCATAGAAAGAAGTGTCCAGAGGTTTCCAGTATTTTTATAACAGCTGATGAATTCATGAATGTAATACCCATGGGTTACAAATATGTTTTTTTTACTGTACTCTAGTCTTTTTCATTAAGGTTTAATGCCAGCCATGGAACATTCTTGTGATTGAGAAGATAGTTCTAAAGCTGAGGCATATAAATACTTTGAAGTGATGTAGGATCTTCTCAAATTGTCATGTCATTTACTGATTTTGCACCTCAGTTTTAAAAGATGTGGATGATGTTGTTGATAGTGAATTCATCATGTTTATAGCTTCACGTTTATAATCCTGGAAGCTAAACTAATCTATAATAAGCACCTTATTAATTTATATAAAATATGTGTACATTAACTCTAACATAGCCTATTATATGGTCAATGATTACTTAATTTTTCGTGAGATGAAATGCCTATTACTGAGAAAGGAGGTATGTAAAGGCATGGGTGTAAATGGTAAAGGAGAACCGTTAGTGCCAAAACAGATTCTCTATAGCCATGGTCTTGTCTGGCTTTTTCAAACTCATGTATAAGGAAGCTAGAATCAGGTGCTTAATAGTGCTATTAAACCAAATATGTGGTTTCATATTCTCAAAATTAGCTTTAAAGGAAACATTACAGCATTTTTATTCTCAAAATTGGAAGTCATTAGGGAAATTAAGAAAGAAAATGGATGTCCATAACACCTGAGACCTGAAACTCACAGTTCTTGACTATTGAGATTACAAGTTGAAAAAAAACCTGATAACCATAAAATGCTGGTTTTGTGAGTATATTTTAAGCAAATGATCAATAATGATGATGTATAGATAGATTGACAGATGCTTAGGCTTTGGGTAATGTGTCAAATCTAAAAAAAAAAATCACAGAATAGTTTAAGGGTTGGCTGTGTTGGATTAAATTGTGAAATATAGGAACTAATAAGATGTGACAAAATAAAGACTAGAATATCTAGAATTACCAAATGTAGCTGTGTTTAAATGTGAATTTTCATAAGCAAACAGTTGTTTAATAATTTAAGTATTACTTTAGTTCAAGAGAAACATTTGATGCCATCAATAGGAAAGCACATTTGTCAATAAGAAGAATATATTTTTAGAATAATTTTTGAAGATTATTTGATGGTATTTAATTTAATAGCATTTGAAAGAATTACCAAGTAAGGTTGTGAAAATGTTGTGATGCTAGTTTGTTTCAACTGTGCTCTTGGAAGGGTCTCTTAGACTCCTCCAAAACGTACCTAAAGCTGGCCACTTGTTTGATGATCTGTAGTTTCTATAGGGAGAATTATCATCCTGTATATGGTAACATCTATTAAGTAATTTTTAGATGTCATTCTCAGAGAATAAAATTGAAATTAGTATCACATTGGCTTTCCTGTTAGTTATTGCTGTCACTCCATTTGTTGATCTGTGAAATGGATCATTTTTGAGGTGATCAGAAGAATGGGTCATGAGATTTGCAACCTAGAATCCATGTCAATAGGTCAAGTTCTGGGCTTGAGAGATGGTCCAGCAGTTAAGAGGAATCACTGCTCTTCCAGAAGATCTGTGTTTGATTCTCAGCACCCACATCAAACAGTTTACAACCAAATGCCTATAATTCCAGCTTTAAAGGATCCATCGCCATCTTCTGGCCTTCATAGGTACCCACACATATGTCATTTAATTATCCAGAAAACTACACAAAAAAACAAAATAAAAATTAAACACACACACACACACACACACACAACACACACACACATATGAACAAAACAGAGTTTCCCAATACTCACATAAAAGCCAATTAAGCCAGAATCTGTCTGTAGTCTCAGACCACGAAAAGGAGTAAAGGAGTGACAGGTTCAGTGCGAAAGTCTTTCTTATAATATACAGGAGAGAACAATAAAAGTGACATGTCATGTCCACCATTTGTCACCACATTTGTACATAACTTGCATACCCACATTCATACCCACAAAATTAAAGTAAAAACAGTAGGTTTCCTCTATCCATAGTAAATGACCACTTACCACCTTCAAATTTGTCATAATCTGTTTAAATTCTGTCAAGTTTGTGCCTGCATCTAGTTCCATAATAATGGTCATACATTTTTAAGTTTTATAACTGTAGAATTTAATTTCTGGGACTTGTTTTTATTACAGACATTTATTGCCCTGGAGAAGATAAAAATTCCCAATTCTAGTGGACTAACATAGTTTCCTTTTGGTCTCCATGATTTTATTGATTTCCTGGTTTCCAGTCACTAATTGTTACATTGGATTTCTCATACAGTTACAATATGCTGTAAAGTTAGGAATGAATTCTCTAACGGCTTTCTGTACTGTGCATGTAAGATTATCCATTCATATTGCTCTCAACTGGTCTAGCTGTTGCCTAGGAACTCAATTTCATGTTTTATTGCATTGAGTATATTTTCTTAGTGGAAAAATCTAACAGGTATTCACAAGGCCCAGATAGAAGTCAAAATTCTTATGATCTCATAGATGATTCCTAAGAATGTTACTTCTAACTTAGTGAGTTGTGGTTAAGCAACTCACCAAGCTAGTCTGCAGGCAAATGGCAAAAAAAGTGGGCATCTGGAAACAGAAAAAAAAATGAAAAATTTTGGAAACTGCAAAAGAAGATAAATAAAAATTCAGAGAAAACAACAGTGCCCATGAGTCTATGAGGTGACTCTAACTGATACTCTTATTGGTGGAGGATATAGAGCCTTAAGTGGCCACATCCTGTAGTCAGGCAGGACTCCTAGTATAGGAATAAGGACCCCAACCCACCCACAAAACCTTTGATCCATAATTTGTTATGCTTACAAGAAAAGCAGGGACAAAGTTGGAGCAGAGACAAAGAGAGAGACTGACCAACTAATGACTGGCCCAACTTGAGATTCATCACATGGACAAGAACTAATCCCTGACACTGTTAATGATACTCTGTTGTGCTTGCAGATGGGAGCTTAGCTTGATCTCTGAGAGACTCTACCCAGCAGCTGATTGAAGCAGATGCAGAGACCCACAGCCAATCATTAGATGGAGGTTGGGGAGTTTTGTAGAAAAGTTAAGGAAAGGATTGAAGAATTCTACAAAAAGACCAACTAGAGTCAACTAATCTGGAACCTTTGTTCTCTTAGAAACTGAACCACCAACAAAATGAGCAAGTACGAACTATACCTAGGACCCTTCACATATGTAACAGGAGTGCAGCTAGGTCTTCATGTGGGTCCCAAACAACTGGAATGACGGCTGTAACTGATCCTGTCACCTGTATGTGGGTCCTGTTCGCCTAACTAGGGTACCTCTTCTGGCCTCAGTGGGAGAAAATGTGCCTAGTCTTGCAGTGCCTTGATGTTCAAGTGTAGGTTGGCACAGGAAGTGTCTCCCATTTCTTAGAGGAGAAGAGAAGGGGAAATTGAGGTGGGTAATAGGAAGAGAGTGGAAAGCTGCAATCAGGATGTAAAATAAATAAAGAAATAATAGAAACAAACAAACAAATCACAAAACAAAACAAAATACAGGATCCACACATTCTGGTCCTCTTCTACTGCATAGTCTTTATGAACTCCTTTCAAAGATTCTCAGCCATATTATAAAATAGGAAAACTTGTGAAATTTCCACTTTCCCAATTATTTCCCTTTTTTATCATAAGTACTCCATTAATATATGAATCAGTTAGCAATTCACAAAGACACATATACCAGAAACCATAGATTAATTTATCATGTATGATCAGTCCCCTAATAAGTACCGAATACTTAAATGATATAGCATTTTCATTATATAGTGTCTGTTTAAATGATTCTCAGAGATCCCCCTACTACACACTTTTAATTTTTATAGAACGTTTTAATTATTTTCTTAGTGTAAAGAAAATTTGCTTTTCTTTATACTATGTTGATTTTTAATTATCCTCTATTATTCAGCTCATCTAAATAGTGATGACAATTATATAAAACTAAACCATTTTAGCAGAGTGAGATTATATTGGCTGTTAGTGGATATTTTTCTTTTTATATCAAAAATGTGTTAGTCTTTTGCCTTCCAAAGCATAAGGTAGATAGATGTTGACTATATGTACATTCATAAAAACTTTAGGAGTAAATTATACAGGTAATTGAAGACCCTTAAATATATAGAATGAAAATATTCTGCTTTCAAGAAAATTGCTGAACCTCTATGTGCCACATCTAAAGATATAACAAAGCAATATTGTGTATTATTTTGATGACCTGTCTTGAGGGGTTTCCTAAGGATGTTCTAGTTTCAAGAAAGCATGTTTTATCAATGGGATTAAAACAATAGAAGCTGACATCCTGAGAAACGTTACTCACTCCACCCATCCAACAAATAGATTTTTGCCTTAAAAGGGTGAGCATCACTGCTTTCAAAGTTGTATAACTCAGCTATTTACCATACAATAGTCATTTAAAACATCAATAAACAACAACTATATTAAATTTTTGGAGAGATATTTTTAAATAGTTGTACCTATAGGGGCTAATTATGTCTGATAAATATACATTGGAACACTCAATATGAAAGAAGGAATGATATATTCCAAGTTATATTTGAACAAAGACCTGAAGCAGGGCTATGGATATGGTTCAGTGATGAAACATTTGCCTTCCAAGCTCTAGCCATAGGTTTAATTCACAGTGCTGCCAAAAGAAGAGAGGGGAAGGACCATCAGAGGAAGACAAACATGAAAATCAAACATAAGAAACAAACAAACAAACACACCCCCATTATGCCTGATTCCAGTCACAGGCAGGAGGCTGACAGCTATGTATGAAACGGTAAGAGAGATAGGAAGCATTATGTAGGAAGAAATAGGCATAGGAAACAGGCTTTTGTTTGTGACGTGCAAGCTTATTGAATTTTGTGTAACATGACCTGATAGCTATAAAGAATCTTCTTTGCTTCTTTATTGTGAATATATTGTGAGAAAATAGGAGAATGTCCTTTCAGAGATTCAGTGGAGATGACTGGTAGCCTCAAATGGTAACAAGCATTTATATCTTTGAGGGTTGAGCTCATGACATAGGAGCTAAGGGACAAACTTCTCAGAATAAAATAATTGAATAAAAAGAAGTGGGTAGATTTTCTTTAAATAACATGGCAACTGTTCATATACTAGCAAAAGGAAATTCTTCCATCTTCAAACAGCATATATTATGAAAAGCCTGGAAACTAACATATCAAATATTAATGTTTAAGAACAGTAGTATATTTTAAGATAATTCAAACAGAATGCAACAAATTGAAAATGAAGATATAGATTAGGCTGATACACCTGTAAGCCAAAGGATGTAAGAAAGAATCCAACAAAGAACTAACTACCGGGAGGGAACCTAGGAGATGTTTGCCTGTACCTGGTAGTCAGAACTCAGCCTATGACATCATACTTTCAGATTCTAAATTGCAGAAGCAAGACATAATAGATTTCCATTGTTTCATTGTCCAGGCATGTGGTAGTTTATTACAGCAGCCTGAGTCTAACCTCAGAACTAGAAGTAATAAATTATGTTGATAGTGTTTGCCTTTGATATGAAAGAAGGAAGATGACCTTTTGTCTCTACTGTCTTTGTTC
Organism: Grammomys surdaster; assembly: GCF_004785775.1. Classification (NCBI taxonomy): domain Eukaryota; kingdom Metazoa; phylum Chordata; class Mammalia; order Rodentia; family Muridae; genus Grammomys; species Grammomys surdaster. The sequence goes on from NW_021604576.1 coordinate 14,238,351, forward strand.
CAAATGCCCATAAGTGTACTCAAACTGGAATAGAAAGAGCAGGCAAATCTCAATAAAACACACCATGTATTATCTGAACAGAACTTCTGACACTATTGAGTCATGAAACATATAGGGAAATATGAGAAGAAATCAAGGCACAGAGGAGCCAGGAAGACATAATAATTAAGTGGAACATGGGATCAGGTTAGTGCACACAAAACACTGACTGTAGTAAGGCATCCTTTATAACTTTTACTTCACTAAATATAGCCAATATCTGGCACAAAGATAAGTAAAGATAATAGAAATTAACAGGAGAAATATGGAAATTCTTATCTTTTTTCTAGACTACTGAAATTTTTCAACAATGAATTTTCATTTCTAAATTTTAAGGCATTGTGTGCTAACATTGCATCATTTTATGCACATTTAGATCCGCTCCTATTGTTCTGAACTTCATTATCTCAGCCTTCAGCCAGACTTTACCTAACAGTTAACATGTACAATTTTAGTTTATTTATTTATAATTAAAGTATCTTTTTATTAGCAGTTTCAGTGACATTGTTTTTGTTTTGTTTCGTTTTTGTTTGTTTTTGTTTTTTACTTTTAGTTTTTATTACATTGATCTTTTTACAATCCATTCGTTACCTGCCTCCCAGTCCTTCTGTCCAGAATTTCTCATTCCTTTTCTCCTCCCCCTGTCTCCAAGAGGATATCCCCACCTACCCACCACCAGGTCTTCCTGAGACCAGACCAGGCAGTTCTCTGCTTCATATGTGTCTTGGTCTCCGAACAGCTATTATATGCTATCTGCTTGGTGGCTCAGTGTCTGAGAGATAACACAGGTCCACGTTAGTTGAGACTGCTGGTCTATGGGGTCACCCTTCTTCTCAGTTTCTTCTAGCCTTTCCCTAATTCAACCAGTTCTTTTACACAGGAACAGTTCTGGATCAGAGTTTTTGACTGTGGGATGAAAACTCTATCCCTACATCTGATGCCCTGTCTTTCTAGTGGTGGTAGAATCTACAAGTTTCCTCTTCCCACTATTGGGCATTTCATCTGATATCCCTCCCTTTGAGTCTTAAGAGTCTCTCACCTCACAGGTCTCTGGTACATTCTAGAGGGTCCCCCTCACCTCTCGCCCCTCCCCCCCGACATTATATATTTCCATTCATTCTGCTGGCTCTCAGGGCTTCTCACGTGTTCACCCCCATAATACCTGATCATGTTCCCCTTTTCTCCTTCCTCTCCTCTTCCCCACCCTAATCCCTCCCTCCTGCTGAAGAATGTTTTCAGAATTTTGATGGAATTGCATTGAACTTGTTGTTTGCTTTTGGTAGTATGGTTATTTTTTTCTATGGCAATCCTATCAATCCATGAGCATCGGAGATTGCTCCACTTTCTGAAGTCTTTTTTGATTTCTTTCTTGAGAGACTTGAAGTTCTTCTCATAAGGATTTTTCACTTATTTGTTTAGAGTTACCCAAAGATATTTTATATCTATTGTGACTATTGTGAGAAGTGTTTTTTCCCTATTTTCTTTCTCATAGCAATCATCATTTGTATAAATGAAGGCTACTGAATTATTTGAATTAATTTTATATACAGTAACTGCTGAAGTTGTTTATCAGCTGTAGAAGTTTTCTGGTATAATTTTTGGGGCAGCTTATGTATACTATCATATCATCTGCAAATAGTGATACCTTGACTTCTTCTCTGCTAATTTATATCTCTTTGATCTCCTTTTGTTGTTTTACTGCTCTAGGAAGAACTTTGAGTACTACGGGGAGAATGCCCAATCTTGTCTTGTTCCTGATTTTGGTGGGACTGCTCCAAATATCTCTCCATTTAATTTGATATTGGTTGTTGATTTGCTGTATTTTGCTTTTATTATGTCTAGTTATGCATCTTAAATTCCTGATCTCTCTAGTACTTTGAACATGAAGTGTTGCTGGTTTTTGTCAAATGTTTTTCAGTACCTAATGAGATGATCATGTGGTTTTTTTCCTTTGAGTTTTTTTATATAATGGATTGAGTTAATGGATTTTCCAATGTTGAACCAACCTTGCATCCCTGGGATGAAGCCTACTTGATTGTGGTGAATGATGAAATTGATGTTTTCTTGGAATCCTTTTGCTAAAATTTTATTGAGTATTTTTGCATCGATATTCATAAAGGAAATTGATGTGAAGTTCTTTTTTTTTGTTGGGTCTTTTTGTGGTTTAGATATCATAGTAATTGTGGCTTCATAGAGTGAATTGAGTAGTGTTCTTTCTGTATCTATTTTATGGAATAGTTTGAGTAGTGTTGGTATTAGCTCTTCTTTGAAGGTCTGGTAGAATTCCAGGCTAAAGCCATCTGGCCCTGGGCTTTTTTTTGTTGGGAGGTTTCTAATGACTTCTATTTCCTTGGTAGATATGGGCCTGTGAAGACAGATTTCCTGCTCTTGATATAACTTTAGAATGTGGTATCTATCTAGAAAATCATCCACTTCATCTAGATTTTCCAGTTTTGTAGAGTATAGCCTTTGTAGTAGGATCTGTTGGTTTTTTGAATTTCTTCAGTTTCTGTTGTTATATCATGCTCTTCATTTCTCTTCTGTTAAGTTGAATACTATTTCTGCAGTCTCCTTTGTTAAGCTAGGGGTTTCTCTATCTTTTTGTTTTTCCTCAAAGAATGAGCTTTTTTGTTTTGTTGATTCTTTGTATTGTTCTCTTTGTTTCTTCTTGCTTGATTTCAGCCCTGAGTTTGACCATTTCCTGCTATTTACTCCTCTTGGGTGTGTCTGCTTCTTTTTATTCTAGGGCTATCAAATGTGGTTAAATTGCTACTATAAAGACATCTCCAGCGTCTGTCTGTCTCTACACCCCCTCTCTCAATCTCTCCCTCCCTCCCTCCCTCCCTCCCTCCC